>NW_023270839.1:34777438-34912575 GCF_011800145.1 Mirounga leonina
AGAAGTATGGCTTCTAAATGAGCGTCCCTTGCAAGTAGAGAAGTATGGCTTCTAAATGAGCGTCCCTTGCAAGTAGAGAAGTTTCTGGTTTCTCTTCCAGGTTAATCTTTATTGAAGAGGATTCCTGGAAGGGTGAGCTCTTCTACTTTGAGACTCTATTCCTGGGTCCAGGATAGATTCTTTAACCAAATGAGCCAATGTCCAGACACAGCATCTATCCAGGAGTTCAGAACTTAGACGCTGAAGGAGGGACAGAAAGAACCAGCTGGGTGCAGGGGTGGCCTGTGAACAGCGAGCTCCAGAATGGAGATCCATCACTTCAACAGGTGTGTCCCCAGAACTGCCCCCTGACTGTCTAGGAGAGCTCCTGGCACTGTTTTATTTCCATTAGTATGAGTGGGGTTCTGTTCCTTGTGAACAAATGATCTGTCTGACATCCTCTCCCAGGCAAGCATGGCCCTTGGGCACTGGCCCCAGGCTAGCCTGCAATGTCCCAGATGTCTGGGTTTAGCCCAACAATGACCTATGTGTCTGTGTACTACAGCGTATAAAGCTGTGGCCGTTTTTAAAAATGGAAAACATGTAAAAGAATAAGCTACTGTAGAGCTAATCCAGTATAAACAGTCATGTGGTGTAAAGAAGCAGCTGAACCAGGGTCAACAATGTTATCATTTCTCAAAAACATTTAACCCCAGTCAACAATTTTAGAAGATAGAGTGCTGGTCCAGGCCATCAGCCTGGACTTCTGCCTCAGTTTCTCTGCATTACACTCCACTCTGACAGTATTACCAAAATTGGGCTTTGAACTTTGGCAAGAGCCATGAGGCTCCATATGGCCCATGCTCACCCCCTCTTCCATGGACATAGCTCCCAGCTGCAAGATGGTGTCCCACAACTCATTCACTCATTATTTTATTTAACAGGTAATTACTTAACAGCTACTGGATGGCAGACCCATGCCTGGCATGAAGAAACAAGGGAGAAAAAACAAAATCTATACTTTCAAGAGCTTTCTGAAAAGCAAAAGAAACCTATCCTTTAATGAATCATCACAACATTATGTGACAAATGCAGCTTTTTAAAATATGTTCAAGATGGAGAGCTAACACAGAGATGGGAGAGACCAAGAGCATTCAGGGAAGATGACCGGGAAGGCTTTCTAGAAAAACTTCACTTTTGAAAACTGAATGAGTTTGTCAGGAAAAGAGGGTGAAGTTAGAGGGAGTAAAAGAAGATCACTTGAGGAAGAGGGAATAGAGCATCACTCAGGCCCATAATCCTTCAACCTCTACTCCTGTCCCTCAGGATCACTCACCACCCAGGATATGCTGGCTGCTATGCTCTACTTGCCAAAATAGGTCCCCTGGACAACAACAGAACTGGCCACACCTTCCATGTCTGCACTCAGTATTTCAGATCCTTGGCTAAGAGTCCTTGATAGTATGTTCTTTTCTCCAGGCCTTGCCTATGGTCCTTCAGTTGAGATCCCAATGTGTTCTGCTTCTAGATTCACTAAAGTCATGACCCTGAGGATGCAGTGAATGTTTCCTGCATGGGGGTGTGACCAGGAAGTAAAACAGACCCTGGAAGGTGGTAAGATTTCAATGGGTGGCAGAGAGAAAAAAATTTGAGGCGGGAGGTAGAGAAAAGACTCTGTGAGAGAGTGATGTACTCCTCACTGAGCAGGATGAGAAGAAACCAAGAGAGGGATGTTTATACTGGAAAAGACACTATTTCAAACAGAAATTTCCCAGGCAACCTATCACACAAAGGCACCAAGGGCACAGTGTATCCAAACAGTCCTGCGAGTGAGATTTTTGTCCCACCATGGGTCAGAGTTGAGCAACATTCTAAAGCTCCAATTTGTCCTAAGTGAACCAATGTGCAGAACTAACGAGGTCATCAATTTTTCTTCCAGCTAATGAACTCGTCAGGAAGGGTGTGATACGGGAAGATGATGAGATGAGCAACCAAACCTGATTAAATAGTTTCATCTTCATCAAAGAATCAGACACAGAGCTGAAGCCCCATTATTCACTGGAAGGGGATAATTACACAGAGGAGGCTGCCATCAGGGCCACCCCTTCCCTCACCCAAATGGCTCTACTCCTCTGGATACAGGAAGTGGGTCAGACCTGGGAATGGACATTCGTTTAATTAAACAACTATTTATGGGCAACTTGCTCCATGTCAGGTGTGGACCAAGAACAAAGGATGGAGATCTTGTCTTTGCTTTTAAGTAGTTCATAGTTGATCTAGCACGGAACAGCAACTAACTGGAAAATGCTATGAAGGATGCTTTTCCAGCACTTTGAAACAAATGCTGTGGGGATAAAGGAGAGTAGGAGAGTGGGAAAGGGGAGGGGACCAAGGAAGTCTTCTCATAGGTGGTCACCCTTGAGCTGAGCTTTAAAGTTGAGCAGAATTTCATTAGGGAAGAAAGAAGGGAACTGGATGGACACATCAGACCGAGGTGCGGGCTTGAGTAAAGATAAGGTGGTATGATAACATCCAGCTTGTTAGGAGAAACAGCTCTTTCTTACCCTGTTTCACAGACTATATAAGCCATCCAAAGCCATTCATATGGGCTTGGAAGCAAAACAATCAGTTCTTTTCAAATAATTCAAATTAGATCAGTCATTTTCAGACTTTTTGGTGTTGTGATATTGTTTAACTCAGATTTGTGGTTACCAGAGGTGGAGGGTGGTGGGAAGTGGAATTGGAGGAAGGCAGTTAAAAGGTACAAACTTCCATTATAAGATAAATAAGTACTAGGGATGTCATGTCTGACAGGATGAGATGACTAGAGCTAACACTGCTGTGTGATGTACAGGAAAGTTGTTAAGAGAGTAAATCTTAAGAGTTCTCATCACAAGAAGGAGGTTTTTTTTTTTTTTTCCTTTTTTCCTTTTCTTCTTTCTTTTCTTTTTATTGTATCTATATGAGAAGATGGATGTTAGTCCAACCTACTGTGGCAATAATTTCACAACATACGTTAATCAAACTATCATGCTCATCTTACCAACCGGGAAATCAGGTCTTTGGAGGCAGGACTGTGTACTACAGCCAGGTCAGTGAGAAAGATATTGTGGAACTGGAGGGACTTGATCTGGGCCTTGGCAAATGGCTGGGCTTGGGTACATGGAGAAGAGGGAGTAGGAGGGCATTCCAGGAAGTGAAAGAAGAATGCATGGTGAGCTTAAGAAAAAACAAATCAACTTGACAGGAGCAAAGCCTTCACCCATCCTTTCTGTACTGATTTAGCATTCCCCATGTGCAAAGCACTGGTGGGGTGTTGGGAGGTCATCACGTGGGTATAATGTGTGGCCCCTGCTCTAGAGGAGTGACGATCTAAACATGTGCAAAAAAGAAGGAGTAATTAAGGTATTTAATCTCCTGAGGTCATCCCATTCCCTGCTTTGACTTAAACAAGGTGAAGAGTATTGTCTCTAGGGGACCACGGTTACATGCCACCTTTGCTGCCTGCTGACGGAAGGAGGACACTGAGGAGGCTGATTACTCTCTCAGTAGCCAGCTAATACCTTGGTAGACATTAAATGGTGATGGTCAACAGAGATAGTGTATCTAGCTGATAATCAGGGCCTGGCAAATTGGACAGACATCCCAAACTTTCCTCTCCCCACTCCACACTCTCCAGAATTACTTGTGATCTTTTCCCCTTCTTCCTTATTGAATAGCTCTCCTTCCATTCTCCTTTGCTGCTTAACCATTACTCACAGGACTTAAAAAGAATAGAGTTACTCAAGGGCACTTCTTTTGTGTGTGTGTATTTTATTTATTTTTTTAAATAACTATATTATGTTAGTCACCATACATTACACCATTAGTTTTTGATGTAGTGTTCCATGATTCATTGTTTGTGCATAACACCCAGTGCTCCATGCAGAACGTGCCCTCTTTAATACCCATCACCAGGCTAACCCATCCCCCCACCCCCCTCCCCTCTAGAACCCTCAGTTTGTTTCTCAGAGTCCATAGTCTCTCATGGTTCGTCTCCCCCTCCGATTTCCCCGCCTTCATTTTTCCCTTCCTACTACCTTTTTTTTTTTTTTAAACATATAATGTATTATTTGTTTCAGGGGTACAGGTCTGTGATTCATCAGTCTTACATAATTCACAGCACTCACCAAAGCACATACCCTCCCCAATGTCCATCACCCAGCCACCCCATCCTTCCCACCCCCCACCACTCTAGCAACCCTCAGTTTGTTTCCTGAGATTAAGAGTCTCTTATGGTTTGTCTCCCTCTCTGGTTTCATCTTGTTTCGTTTTTTCCTCCCTTCCTCAAGGGGCACTTCTTAGGGCAATGCCAGAAAGGATAATAAAATGTCAGATGAAATAATGAATCACCTTAGTTCTAAAACGCCTCCTCCGAGGAGAACAAAGTAATCGACACTTCAGTAAGCTGAGAACTATCATGCATACAGAAAAACATATCTTCTTACTTTGCATCTTCCATCCTCCCCTCTTTCCCTTCCTTCCTTCCTTTCCTTCACACTTTATTTAGTAAAAACTGGCAAGTGTGGGTGGGGCAGAAGCCTTGGAGGTGAATGCATCTTACCCTTTCTGCCTCTGCCCAGGTAGGTCCAATTGTTTGGTCAACATGCTAAATAAATTTCATATAAGTTAGGAGCCTATATAGCTCTAGTAAGTTTCCTTGGCTTTTTCTTTTCTTACTCAAATATGGTTGGTTATTCCACAAGGAATCCACTGTGGTCCTAACTTTTGATCAGAATTATTCTAGAATAACATACATTTTCACAAATGACCTCCTGTGCCTTGAAGAGATCATTTTCTGGATAAGCCCCTTGACTCTCTTTTTCCAAGTCTGGCAGCGTAGTTTATTGGCTTTGTTACATGAAGTTCTCGCCATTAGGAACTGAGCTAAGATCACCAAACTATTTCCCATCCATCCTTAGTGGAGCTTTGAGTCACAAAAGTAGTAGAAGGCCCAGCATGATATCTCCTCGGAAATGAGCAATCCCTTAATTAAACAGAAGTAAATAGAGGTTACAATGTGTTCCTTAATTAAATAGATGTAAATGCCCAATCACTCTGCTTTCCACACACATCAATTTTGCATCATCTCATTTTCCTGTTTGCCCAGTGGAAATGGGAATTCTGAGGCTCTATTTTGGTCAACATCTCCCAAGTGTGCCTGCCTGGCTGTGTGTTCAATCATGCATATTTACCTACTTGTTTACAGAAATCTGCAGCAAGTGTCTACTCTCCCTTCTTCGGCCAGGCTTAGGAATTGCTATGAACCTGACGTCAATGAACCATCGAAGAGAAGCAGCCCTGCCTTTGCCCAACGCAATATCATGACTCCTGCCTTGGAAAAAACATACCTGAAGATATAAGGTAAAGGGTGTGGTGTGAGAAGGGACATCTAACACAAATACTGAGCCCTCTGTGTGGCACTGGATGACCTCAGGGCAACAATGCCCCATGCCTGCTGCCCTTCTTTATATGCAGTCTCCAGTTTAGGCGAGCCCCTCCTGGATTTAGGAATATAATCCATGGAAGCTATGATGATTAATTTCGTGTGTCAGGTTTGGCTAGGCTATAGTGCCTCATTGGTCAAACGCTAGTCTAGGTGTTGCTGTGAAAGTATTTTGTAGTCGTCACTCACATTTATGATCAATTGGCTTTAAGTAAAAGAAACTACCCTCCATAACGTGGGTGGGCAAGTGAAGGCCTTAAGAGCAAAAACTGAGGTTTCCTGGAGAAGGAATTCTACTGATCAGACTGTAAGCTTCTCAGACTTGCCAGCCCCTACACCTGCCTAAGCCAATTCCTGAAAATAAATCTCTCTCTATATATGCATCCTATTGGTTCCATTTGTCTGGAGAACCCTGACTGATACAAAATCTGTCTGAATAAGATGAGAACAGCATAATCACAGTTTAGAGAAAGTAGCCCAGTCCAACCACAGCTCAAAGCAAGCTCATTGAGTGCCCTTTAAGTCACTGAGGTGGGAGGAGTGGGGTGGAAAGAAGAGAACCAAGTCCACACCATGCAAAGCATTGAGCAATTTAGGCGGCTTTCATCTCCTTGCTAGTTCCGGAGAGGCCAGCAACTTGCCATCCATGAATTGGATGGTTATCAGAGGACAACAGTGGGTTAACAACCCTTTAACTGAGTCAAACTGTTAATTGGAACAGAATCCATCTCAATTTATTCCTAGAAACAGTTCTGCTTTTCTGAGGCATTAGGAATAAATTGAGGTGGATCCTGTTCCAATTAGAATTATGATTAAGACCATTACTTCAGGGGGACCAGCTAAGCAAAGCCATGCACATTGGAAAATCTGTATGAGTGAGGGGTCTTATACAAAAAGGTTACTTGTGAGAACAAAGTCATAACGACCCAACCTCTCTGGTGATTTCTCCCCAGTCCCCGAATTTCCAGTAAAGCGACCGACATTTGAAGGTTAGGTTCAAGGAGTATTTTTCATTGACTCACAGGATTTCAAAGCTAGAATAAACCTTTTATAAATGAGGGAGCCAAGTTCAGAGAGGAGAAATGACTTGTTCAACAGTGACAACAACCAGGCGTGCTCTTTGATCAGCTTCCTCTCCACTTCAGCCTCAAGAGCAAAATGAGTCAAGAGTTGAAACAACTACCTCTGGGTGGCCTCCTGCTTTGTTTTTTAAAATCATTACCGAAAAGCCAATGGGCACTTTTCACTTCTGACTAGAGTCAATGGGTAGAAGGATGACGTGCCAACCCTGGCTTTTAAGTCCAGGGTCATCATCTGAAGGGATATCTCACGCGTGGCACCTCCCATGCGCCAAGCTGTCTGAGAGTAATCTAGCCATTATGATCAGAACGCTCACTACTCACCCAGCACTGTGCTAAGTACTCTACAACACGCCTTTACAACAACCCTAGAAGGACGGTCCTGTTTTTACTCCCTATTTACACAGAGGAAACGGAGGGACAGAGAAGTTACGTAGCTTATCCAAAGGCACGGAGAAAATTAATGGCATGGCTAAGGCACGACCCTGGGCAGTGTGAGGCCAGCATCAACACTCACCACGGTGCCGGTCCAGACCAGTCCCCGCTGAATCGTGACACTTTGATCATGGTGATATTATTCTCCCCATTTGCGGATTGGAAAACCAAGGCTCAGCAAAGTGGAAGAACTAGCCTGAGATCAACGCCTCAGCTGTTTCGTCCCCTGATGCTACCGCTCCGGAGCTCTTCAGTATTCTCTCTGCGATGGTCTTCACCCTCCCATCTTCTCTCTGACTGCATGTGCGACTGAGACAAACTGATTTCCTGAATGAGTTTTTGAATTAATGTTCTGGGTGGATTAACCCAGTTCTTCCATTGTGGAGAGACCAGGTGTTTGGCCAACATCATCTCAGGCTTTAGTCCTGAGGAAAGTACATACAGGTCATTCCAGCTCTTTCCTGCTAGTGCTTCCCACACTTCCTCAAAAACGATCACAAACACAAACTGCGGAACCCCAGCCTATACTCAAGCATTTCTAAACCCCATGGAACTGGCCTAAAAAGCACCATGATTAACAAGTACCCCTGTATGATTCTGTTCCTCAGGGAAATTTGGGAATGCTGGATAAAAATGACCTTTTGCTACCTCCTTCAGCCCCCAAATTAAATGGCAGCACAATGTCAGAGAGACCTGGCTTTGAATATATGGACTTTACATAAAAAACATTTGATTTGGTCACTGCTCTGTTACTTACCAACCATACATTCTCGAATAAGTTATTTAACCTTTGATACCTCAGTGTTCTTCTCTGTAAAATGGAAATAATAATGGTGTCTACCTCATAGCCTTGTTCCCACCTAGCTCAGTACCTGTTGTGGAGGCAGGGATCAACAAATGTGAAGTATTATTTTATTTTTTTTAAGATTTTATTTATTTATTTGACAGAGAGAGACACAGTGAGAGAGAGAACACAAGCAGGGGTAGTGGAAGAGGGAGAAGCAGGCTTCCCACTGAGCAGGGAGCCCGATGTGGGGCTCGATCCCAGGACTCTGAGATCATGACCTGAGCCAAAGGCAGATGCTTAACAACTGAGCCACCCAGGCGCCCCTGAAGTATTATTTATTATTATTTCTAGTACTCCAGGAACTTACATTCCAGAGGATTTTGTATCGTTAATTCTCAGAGAGGCAATTTCAGCCTTTGGCAGTAGGTACAAGAACCAATTGGTAGGGAAGGGCTCAGGAGGCTTTAGGTACTCCTAAAATCATACCCTACACTCCTTTACGGGCAGGTAAGGCAAGGAAGAGTGCACCTAAATTCCAAGCTGTATGGGCCCCCACTTCTTCCTGGGGCACAGGGCTCACCTCTGTAGCTCCAGGTCCCATCTGAGCCTGTCAGAGTGACCACAGTTCCCATAATGACTCGGGTCAAGTCCGTTGACTTTCAAGAGCTCCCACAGGTCCTGGAAAGCAGAGAGCCAGCAAGGAGTGTCTACTTATGGCTGGGCCGTATCCTTAACCTTAAGAGTAGGAAGTCCTGGGTCTGAGCCTCTCTAGCAGCTCTCAGAAGCACTACTTCTAAGTCAGCTCAAGCCTAAACCCCGGACCTAAACCTGTAAGTGGGGTGAGGGCAAGGACTTATCCATTCATTCACTTCCATAAATTTTTTTTATTCTGTCCCTGCAATGGATCAGACCCTGTGCTAGCCCTCTGGATGCCTGGTCCTGCCCTTCAGAAGTTTACTACCTAACAAGTAACACAGACAAACAAGCAAGGGTCACACAGTGTGAGTGTTGAGTATAACGAGAGACAACCTGAGAGTGCTCAGAAAATTCTTTCCAATTCCATTTCAAACCCTCAACACAGCCCACAAGGGACTGGGTCATTTGGTTCTTGGCAACACCCACCAGCTCCATTTCACACCCCTCTCTCATTTGCCAACTGCATGCCAACCCCTAGGCTTCTTTGCTATTCAGTGAACAGACCAAGTTCTTTTTTTTTTTTTTTTTTTAAAGATTTTACTTATTTGAAAGACAGAGTGAGCAAGAGAAAGAGCACATGAACAGAGGCAGAGGGAGAGGGAGAAGCAGACTCCCCCTGAGCAGAGAGCCCAATGCGGGGCTCGATTCCAGGACCCTGGGATCATGACCTGAGCCGAAGGCAGACGCTTAACGACTGAGCTACCCAGGTGACCCAAAAGACCAAGTTCTTATCAGGCTTTGGACCACACTCTGTCCCCCACCTCTGCCCCTCCTTTTGTCTAGACTTCTTAACTGTCCCTTCTGCAGTTGACCCTCAATCCCCAGACCAAAAGACTTCATCACATTTATCTTGTATCTCTAGCACTTAGCATTGCATCTACCAGAACAACATATATTTTGGCTGAGTACTGAATAATGCGTCATTGCTGCCCTTCTCTCTCCTGCCATATATCCAGGCAATAGATGTATCCACACCTCTGCTGTCACTAAAAAAACTCTTCTATCTGCTCCAAAATGTCATCCTTTTGCAAAAAAACCCCAGTATATCCTATGAAATTACAGATGTTCTCTTAGCATGAGCCAATTCAAATTCTTATTTTTGGGTTCAGTTGCCTTCCCCTAACAGAAATAATAAAGCACTACTTTAATAGGAGAAATATTTAGTCAATTTTTATAATGTTGGTTGAGGTGGACTTTTTTTTCCTAAAGATTTATTTATTTTTGAGAGAGAGAGAAAATGTGGGTGCCAGCAGGGGTTTTGGGGGTAGAGGGAGAGGGAGAGAGAGAATCCCAAGCAGGCTCCCCTGGCTGATGACCCTGAGATCATGCCCTGAGCCAAAATCAAGAGTAGGATGCTTAACAGACGGGGCCATGAAGGTGCCCTGGTGGTGGTGGAGTTTTAACAGGAAACCTTTTTCTTCTCATTACCCGCTGATGAGCTGGAGAAGACTGCTGAATTTTGGGGAACTTTGTGAGCTGTTAGATTCAGACACTATTAAATATCATATAAATGTATACTTACGTAAATTATATTAAAAGCAAAGGTAATAAATATGCAAAACTCATCACTCCCTATTTATTTAAAGACATTTTACTACCATCTACACTCTTGAGGTTATTTACATCTATTGTATCTGTGTGATAGGTGAATACACTGTATAACCTGCTTCTCCTTTCCTGACTCTGCATTTAGTGATATCATGTTGGGAGCTTGAAATCAACACAGTGGAAGCATTTACCAAGGAAATCAGCAAATGGTACAAACCAAACCTTATTAATTTGGAGGGGAGCGTGTTTTTAAGCATTTACCAACACATGACTGCCACTAACCAAAGATGAAGTAGCCATTCCTGATTTCCAGAAGTTTGCAATCCAGTGGCGCACGCGCGCGCGCACACACCCACACACACACACGCTCACACAGTTAAGTGTGACCCAAGTCAGAATGGCTTACATTAAATGGAGCAATGGACGGTAGCCAGGAATGGGGTGGCTCGGATCTGACTGATTTGCCTTTGGATGTGGGACATAAGATGAAAAGATTCACACAGGAGACCCAGAATATCTGCTTTGCCATCTAATTGCTTTTTTTCATCC
The DNA here is from genome assembly GCF_011800145.1 of Mirounga leonina. Taxonomy (NCBI): domain Eukaryota; kingdom Metazoa; phylum Chordata; class Mammalia; order Carnivora; family Phocidae; genus Mirounga; species Mirounga leonina. The sequence goes on from NW_023270839.1 coordinate 34,787,997, forward strand.
TTATTAATTCTGCAGGAAGATCCTTATGTAGGCACCAAGTTTCGGCCTGTGATCAATTCATATGCTTACCTTCAGGTGAGGTGCTTAGCTTCTCCCTCGTCAGAAGATCAATATGTACAGGTCAGACTGTTTGAATATATCAGAAGGCTGGGAATGCCTCCAAAGATGGGTGCAGAGAACCAGGCAATCACCATGGTTAGTAGTAATTTGTCCTGTTCATTCCTGGAGCTCAGTAAATGTGTATTGATTTTTCTGCAAAAGATTAGCCAATTAGAAGCAGTAACCCCCAAAACCAAGATAAAATATGAATAGTATTAAAAATATACTGGACTCATTTGTGTGATTATAAAGGCCAAAAAACTGTTAAACAATTTAAAAGATGGGTGGGGAGTTGTGAGCCACCCAAGCTGCTAGTAGAAGAGAGGATGCTAGGTTTTGTTCCCCCAGCACATCCTTAATGGGGCTGTCAAGGTTGCTTTGTTGAACTTTAAATAGTTTTATTCCAATTTAACCTGTCTGTAGCACTTGTTTAAGAGAAAAAGGTCAGCCATTTTCAGTGTTTTAATTATATGTACAAACCTGTGTGTGTGTGTGTAGATAGATATAGATATAGATATAGATATAGATATAGATATAGATATAGATATGCGTGAATCAGGGAGTGAAAGGAGAAGATACTAAGGGACAAGTGAAGAGGAGAGAAAGGAGGGAGCAAAAGGAAAGAAGGGAAGACAGGGAGCGGAGAAAAAGAGGCAGGAGGGCGGGGAGGGGAGAGATGGCAGAGGGAGAAGGCGGGGAGGGAGAGAGCCGTGGATCAGGTTCGGGGAGGAACAGCGGTCTAGAGTCGAATCCCAGCGCTGCCACAGGCATCACTCTTCCAACCTCAGTCTCGGTTTCCTCATCTGTAAAATGGGATGAGACGGCCTACACTGCAGGGGTTTTCAGAGAACTCCATGAGCGTGCCTGTGCAAAGCTCAGTCCCGGTGCGCCCGCTTCGAAGTGTCCGCGCCGGGGTGTCTGCTGGGGGTGGGAGAGGTTGGGGGCGGGCTTCCGTGCCTTTTTCAAAGGACGCAGTTTCTCCACTCTGTCCTCTGCTTGGCCTCCCTTGAAAACCGAGCCCAAGCATCCACCCACTCAAAAAGGCAGCACGGCGTCGGGCACCAGGGCGTTCTGCTGGAGAGGGCGAGCGCGCCGAGCGTTCCAGGCGCTCCACCCGCCGGGCGGCGCGCCGCGGAGGCACGGGCAACCACCAGTGAACTTCCCACAAAGACAGTTTGCATCACCCGGATCCCAATCCATAACCTTTACTGGTCTCTGTAGAGTCATTACGACCATTAGGCTGTGGACTCAGCACTGCTTTAGCTCTTAAGTTAATACAACCGAGACTTTTTTACTTTCCTATTGGGAAGGCACATGTGCAATTTTAGTGATTTCTTAGATCATTCCATAAGTAAATCAAATATTCTTTCAAGCCCAGTTATCAAAATTGTGTCCTTTGATACCACGTCTTCCATCAAATCGCAGTAATCCAGATCAACACATTTTAAACCTCTGCTATCTCCTAATATCATCCCTACTAGATAGAGTAATTAAATTTGTACTTTTTTTTACAAGTCGTACTCAATAAATCTGAATAAATTAACAACGCATTACTAAGACTGCTACATTAAATTTGCATAGTGCATTTAATGAATATGCAGCTGCAAGTGAAAAGGTCTGCTACTGCGAACCTTCTACATTAGCATAACTACTTCCAGCATGTTTCTTAAATAATGCACTCATTTGCACATCACTGACTTGGCTAATTCTAACTTCAGTCAGGGTAGCCTTGTAATTAAGACTCTTGCTTTAATTTTTAATGAAGTTTATGTTACATCAATCCTGACAGTAATGAGGGGACATGGAAACAAAAAGGCTGCTAATAATTAAATTCACAAACCAGTTTGAGGGATAATAATTCCTGAGGAGAAATTACATGACTAATTATTAATTAAATATTCATACTATTGCACAGCCATCTCACTTAACTGCTCTTCTTGTTGGTAATAATATTGAGATGTGGATGCCTTTTGCCAACCATTCGGAGTTTAAGGTCTCTGGTTAATTTTAGTGCACCATTAATCAATATGACACAAAAAATAAAATTGTTTTAATTGGTATCATTTTATTGTGTCTAAATATTACTACAGTTGGTTTAGTTTGTGGAGAATTAATCTAGTTAGTCGGTGCCTGTTTTATGGAAACATAAATCCAGTTTATATCCATAAACATCTAATGGCAGGACAACTTGACCTTTTTTTTTGTAACATTACTGTTTACAGATAATTACACCAACTCTTTAAAAGGTTATTTAATAGCTTTGCATTCATCACAGTGAAATGAAAAACATGCAATATTATTTAACTCCAGCCTGTTCTGAGGAGGTCTCTGAGACCCCCATTTACCCCCGCTGAAAAGTAAGCAATATTAATGTGTGGGTTTTTAGGAAATGTATGAGAGCTTTCTTTGAGTGTGTACAAACAGATTTACATGTTTGGGTCTGCATATTTGAATGTCTAATTCATAACTGAAATGGGGTCTGGTTAGGAAGAAGGTATTTCCCATATTCACAACTTTCCATTGCAGGAAAACACAAGGATGGAGTTTTGATGATTCTGGATGTTAGAAATGGCAACAGTTTCCCTACAAAACCCGGTAAACAAACATTACAAAACCAGAGAAATTGCTATGATGAAGCCTAATTGGCTGTAATATTTATTGTAGACATGCTTATTTTTTTTCCTTCCGTTTTCTAAATGGTATTTAAGTGTCTGCATTTACAACACTGAAGTCTCCATCCGTGGGCAAGTTTACCAAGGACGAGAAAAGATTTACAATATTTAAGTGGATAACATTAATCATTACATTAAAACAGATCATGGCATTTGTTTAAAGCTCTGATAGATTCCGGACAAAATGCTTCATGGAGACCATTATGCATATTATAAAATTAAATAGACACAGAAAAGGGACCTTTTTATCCTGCAGGGGCATTTGGAAATTCTGAGCCAGGGCAAATATTTCATTTCGTCTTTCTAATAATTCAAACTAGTTGATTCATCAAAGTGAACCAAGTCTATGACCATAAACCATGGGGCAAGGATTCCCCTCAGCTACTCTTGTCATTTTACTACAAACTGACAGGTTTGTAGGGCATTATTACTGGGCCTGATGTGTATCAATCGCTCCCTTTTACTAAATCTTAAAAATCTTTTTAACTTTTTTTATCTGTTCTCTTAAACTAACACCTGAAGGCAATTTGAAAAGACCACTCACCAGGAAATAGTTTACTGGCGTGGGTCAGTATAAAGATGTCACAGCAAGTCCTGGGTCCCTGGTCCCGTTTTTTGACTCCTTCATTTGAGGAAATCCTTCTGTGTGAGAAACCCTACTTGAGTAGCAGAAAGTCCTCCAAACTGGGTGAAGTGAAGATCACGGAAGTGTCCAGGCTTGCTGGTTAAAAACTCTGGGGTAAAAACAAAACAAAACAAAAACTCTGGGGTACTTGTTGGGGAGGAACCCACAGAGTCCTGCCTCTTCCTCCATTCACTGCCACATGCATGACGTACGTGTACCAGGTGTGGTAGGTTGAGGAAACCAACCCGCATCAAAGAGACCAGCTGACCAGAAGGACCCTATCATCTCCCTGTAAAGGGAAGCAGCCAGAATGCCAGAAAAGGTTAGTGCTTGGAAGCCAGACACACCTAGATTCTAATCTCCCTCGGCCTTAGTGAATAGCATTAATTACTTCATCTATCCAAATCACAGTTTTCTTTTCTGAAGGGGATGATCATCCCCCTTGGCAGGTTGTTGGGAGAACTAGTCATACACACAGTATTTAGCACTGTGCCAGGCTCATGAGAGACTGCACAAAATGCCAGTGATGATTATCACTGTTATTTCTTCCAAGCAAGATTGTCAGAAATTTAACCATTAGAGAGGCACTCCTTTGGCATAAACACTACCATCTTAGGCTTCTTTTTATTTTTATTTATTTATTTTTAAAGATTTTATTTATTTATTTGAGACAGAGAGCACATGAGAGGGGGGAGGGTCAGAGGGAGAAGCAGACTCCCTGCCGAGCAGGGAGCCCGATGCGGGACTCGATCCCGGGACTCCAGGATCATGACCTGAGCCGAAGGCAGTCGCTTAACCAACTGAGCCACCCAGGCGCCCCATTAGGCTTCTTTTTAAAAATGCAAATTGTATAACTTAAAAAAGGGATACCAGATAAAGCCAGAACTGGTCACCAAAGCCTTGTGTGAATTAATGTACAGCTCCCTTTTTTTCTGTATCAGAGGCATATAAGGCAATAATTGAGAGGTGAGTTAGATTAATGGAGGGAGGGGTACTGACATGATAAAAGAGGATGTAGAAAGGGGAGATGGAACTGATGAGGCGGAGAGGTTATCTATGTCTAGGCTATTTAACCACCAAGGTATATTATAAGAAATTTCAAGGAAAAACAAAAACCTACCCTGTGGATGTGGATTTCAATGTTCTTTACTGTTAGCCCTGCAAATCATAACTATTAAGGCCATAATGATCATGCATCCCTACTCTTCTAGAACAGCTTAATTGTATTTATTCTGTCTCATATCTATCAGGACTTGGTTGGTTGAGGGGAGAGGGAAGAAGTGGTCGATGCTATAAAATAGTCCCTATCTAAAGGTTTATTTTGTGATGGAATTCCAGAAAAAAGAGAGCACACTGTCTCAGGAAATATTTAATGAGCATCATCAGATACCTGTCTTAAATACCAAGTGTCCAAAGGATAGAACTTTTCTCCCATGTCTCTTTTCCACACTCTATAATAAATGTCTGAGAAAGCACCACACAGATCCTTACCTGTAGCCATAACCAGGGTCTAGTAGATGGAGGAAAATTTCTGGTGTGTGGCTCTCTCTGGTTCTTCTGTAGGAAGGCAGTGAATGGAGAAACCTCAGATGTTGAGTTAGACAAATTCTAGCTCCTTCACTTTACTAGCCTTGTGATCTGGACAACGTGGCTGACCTCTCCAAGCCTCGCGTGTAACATGAGGAGAGCACCATGTACTCCCTAGGATGATGTTGAGGGTTAAATGACATATGTATGAAAAGGCTCAGGTGCTCAGTAACTGTACATAATGACCCTTTTTCGCTATCCCAGAATCAAGCCAAAATCTCCTTATGGGGCATGACGACTCATTGCTGGAGGAGGTTTACATATGGATTTCAAAGTTCCTGAGGCTGGTTCTATAATATGACATTTACCATGTTGTTGTTTCTTTTTCCTTTGATCAGTCATCCCAGATTTTAGAGGTCAGCTCTTATTCCAATTCTGCAGTCCAACAGTCTGCTTAAATTGTTATGAGGATTAAAAGAGATTGTATTTGGGGGCGTCTGGGTGGTTCAGTCTGTTGAGCATCTGTCTCTTGATTTTGGCTCAGGTAATGATCTCAGGGTCCTGGGATGGAGCCCCACGTTGCGCTCTGCGCTCAGAGCAGTCTGCTTAAGATTCTCTCTCCCTCTCCCTCTGCCCCTCCCCCTACCTGTGCAGGCGCTCACACACTCTCTCTCTAAATAAATAAATAAATCTTAAAAAAAAAAAAAGAGTTTGGGGCACCTGGGTGGCTCAGTCAGTTAAGCGTCTGCCTTCAGCTCAGGTCATGATCCCAGGGTCCTGGGATCGAGTCCCGCATCGGGCTCCCTGCTCAGCGGGAAGCCTGCTTCTCCTTCTCCCTCTGCCTGCTGCCCCCCTGCTTATGCTCTTTCTCTCTCAAATAAATAAATAAAATCTTTAAAAAAAAAAAGTTCATATTTATGAAACAACAGTGTCTGGTACATAGTAACTGTAAATAAACAAACGTTTTAAAACCATGCTCTAACAGTGTAACCCCTAAAAACATATCCATTCTCACCTGAACCCCTCTTTCCCCTGCTCAGCACACTTCATTATCACTAAATGGCAGATACATGCAATTGCCAGCTCTGTGCCTTTGTAAGTGCTGTTTCCTTTGCCTTCAATGACTTTCTCCTTCTACTTGACCACCTATCAAACCCTTATTCATACTTCCAAACCCCGCTAAACACCTACTTCTTCCACAGAGCCTTCCCTCATAGCTCCTTCTCTCTTGTCACTTTCTTCTCTATGCTTCCTCTATAGCGTGCCCACACTTCTGTTATACTTTGCACATCATACTATAAATAATCTATTTACGCTTCTACTAAGGAAGGACTGTGCAAGATTTTTGTACCCCCAGCTCCTAGTACACCACAAGGCACTTATTGGCACTCCTCAGATTATTTGTTGAATCACATTGAATTTATGTGACAAATAGCAATTCCATGTTAATATTTATAAACCTTCAATACACTTTTCACAATAATGGAGTATTTAGTGAATAAAGCTTTTTTTCTCTTCTTCTTTTTCTTTTTTTAATCAAGAGGCAAAAAGTCCACACTAAGATGAGAGTAGATGAGAGTAGAGATGGGGGTGGGGAGAGGCGCGGAGGAAAGTGATTGTTCAATTATAAATGGCAATTTACTACAGGATAGGATCAATTCAGAATGAATTAGGTCATTGGCATTATCAATGGTTATTTGGTAACAAATCTAAAATTCCTGTCTGAATTTTAATTAAAAGAACCACTAAATATCCCTAGTCAGTTGGCACATACGTACAATTTTTTGTTCAGTTATAAAATTGTCTGTCATGATGCTGAGAATCTCCTGAACCCAAAAGGCTGTAATACAGGCTATAATGTTGACATCCGTCCTCCTTCAACAAATTTACATGTGGTATTTCTCATCATAAGGTAGGTGCTCACTGTCAAAGTCACCGGGTGTGGGGAGTGCTCACTGTGGCCTGTATTGAAACTGTAGCCTCCCACTCTATTCTTGGCCTCCTTACTCCTGCAGTCAGAAAAGTACAAACTATTCCAGCTTGGCTCACCTCTCCTTGATTTGTCTGTCTCCCTGTAAAGCCCTGTTGAAATTCACAGTTTTTATGAAATTTACTAATTTATTAATTTAATTCATTTATTATGATTCATATATTTTATATATATATCCCTTTCCCTCCCCCAGTACAAAGATTCCTACTCTGAATCCTCTCTCTGATCAATCCTGCCCACCCAATGTTGTCCTCCTTCCTTTACTCACTATAACAAAAGTATTTGCTTATTTTATTTCATAATTTTGGTAATACCATTTGTAATGGTTGTATAATGTATGCTAGACTGTCATAATTTACTTAAATATCCTGTCATTGGTTGAACACTTGGGTGGTTCTAATTCTTCACTGTTAGGAATGGTACTATAATAAAAATTTTGGAGCATGAACCTTTTTTATTTTATTTTTTTGAAGATTGTATTTATTTATTTGACAGAGAGAGAGACAGTGAGAGAGGGAACACAAGCAAGGGGTGGGGGAGAGGGAGAAGCAGGCTTCCTGCAGAGCAGAGAGCCCGATGCGGGGCTCGATCCCAGGACCCCGAGATCATGACCTGAGCCGAAGGCAGACGCTTAACGACTGAGCCACCCAGGCGCCCCATGAAACCTTTTTTAAACTTTTACTATTTTTTCCCTTAGAATACGGTCCAAGTGGTGGTGATTTTGATATTTTATTTCCTTGGGAAAAAGCTTTATCTTCCATTAAAACTCAAGCATTTCACACACATTCATGAAGGCATTTGATTTTTTATTGAGAGGGGTGAGTGACAGAAATGATATCCTCTTAAAGGGCATTTTCTTTACGTTTCCCTTCTTTCTCTCCGTTTTCTTATTTTCCCCTCAGAATCTACTTAGAAGTCAAAAGAGACAGACCAAAGCACAAACCTGAGGAGAACACCGTCAGGGCTGCTGCGTGAGCACTCTAGTTATGGGCAAGCTACTTTACCTCTTGACCAGATCCTCCCCTTTGGTCAAATTGTCTCAAGATCCCATCCAGTGTGAAATATCTTTGAATCCATAAACCCGCACTTCCTCTGCTTTGCCCCAGCCCTCCTTCTTCAGGTGCATGCCTCTCTGCTTTCATAATCAGCAACTAAAAAGTTCGATCTGTTGTAACTGAGTAAATAAGTAAATAACTAAATAAACTACTCTTAAGAAAAACCCTGGGTAAATGCTACATTATACCCAAGTTCCTTTTCTACTTCTTCCCCCAGGACAGGTAAATTAAGGTTCCGTAAGGTTTTCTGGAAAGTTGACAATGCCTACTTTTATAGGACATGGTGTCTCATTTTATTTTGCAAAGGTACTCCTATGCCCTAAAAGGTTTAGGATTAAATTCTCAGAATGGTTCTGCCTTTGGTAGTCTTAGTTTTTCAGAAATCATACCCCCCATTTTTCAAATCATGACAATAAAAATAACTCCCAGTTGCCTCGTATTTTATAATTTGAAAAGCATTTCTACATTGGTTATCCCACTTATTCTTCCATACAAATCTATGAGTGCTCATCCTTACGTTATGAAGGAGGAAACAGATTTTAGAGTTACCTGCCTAAGACATGACAGCCAGACCCCTTGAACTTGGATCCAATGAGTCCAGATTCAGTGTTATTTTTCTGGCATAGATCTACCTGGAAAGCAACCAAATACAAGGTGAACAAGATAAACTCGTATTTATTCAGACTTCAGAAATCTTCTTAGGAAATAAGATATTTTAATTTGGGGAAATTTACAGTTCTTTTCAAGATTAATTAGAAAATAATCTCACTTTACTCTATTAAACATGAACCTATATAATAAGAAAGAATAGTTTACATAATTTAACTTAAAAATACCTATTGAGAATTCACTATGTGCTATACCATGTTAAACACATTATATATGAATTATTATCTCAATTAGTCCTTATATATCAGCTCTTTGAGGAAGGAATCAGTACTATTCCTATTTTACAGAGAAGCAAACAGATTTGGAGAGGTTAGTAATTTGCCTGAAGTCACACAGCCGGCATGATGGAGGCAGGATTTATACCTGCGTCTGTTCAACTTGATAGCTGGGGTTTGTAGGCATGGTTACACATTGCCTCTCCCTCTCACGACTGAAAATCAGAAATCAGGATCAAATGCCTAACTTGAATATTCTCTGATTTGGGTTGCGGATGGGTTGGGAGATGGTATTAGGCACCACACTGCTCCCATCAAGGACCTGGCTCCTTTCTCACTATTCCCACCAGGTCTCTTCAACACCTGTAGAGACAAAATAGGTGCCTGGAATCTCCAGGGCAAAGCCATTTTACTACTTTTGACCAGCTCTGATGGTTAAAAATGTCTTCCTTATATTGGGCTAAATCTCAGCTCCTGCTGGCTTCCACCCACTGATCCTGTTTTAGCTTTGAGGCTCCATAGAAAAAATCTAATATTTCCTGTAACATGAAGTTGAGACAGTAATAGTCCACCCTTTGGTCTGCTCTTCTTCCAAATAAAAAAGTACAGTTCCTTCAGCTATTCTTCCAACGACATAGTTTCAACCTCACTACTCTGATGAACACATGTGTTTTAAACTAAACATGATTCTTTAGATGCAGTCAGCCTAGAGAAGAACAGGATTGTGTCCTCCCCGATTCTAAATACTCTAAATCTGTCAGAGATACCCACTAGCTCCCTTGCCTCCATTCTACTAGGTCATACCGAGTTCACCGTCTACAAAAACCCTTATCCCCATGTCACATGAGATGCTAATGAGTGGTATATCCCTAGTGCTGGGCTTGTGCAAATAGTCTTCCTCGGATCACATGCAAACATAAACTTTTACTCTCCCTGTATTACTTTAACTTGTGTTACAGTAGGTTTGGCTCATGAATCCGTAAGCTCCTAAGATTCTCAGACAGTTTCATTCAGGTCATTGTAGAGAAATCTAATTCAGCCTTTGTAATATCCACATCATGGTCTCTAGAATTAATGAGTCACCGTTTATTTACTATCCCCCTACTGACAGGAATAAAGACATTTGTTTTGTTTCTCATTTGTTTGGCCTCTGTAAGCAATGACACGAAAAATGTACTTGTGCATATATCCTCACATACTGGTGTTTTATTTTGAAAAAATAGAGTCAAAAGCAGCAGTGCTAGGTCAGAGGGTGTATATGCAATTGTAGAAACAGATTAAGAAAAAAGTAGGAGAGTAAAAGAAGTCTTTGAATTTTCACATAATGCACATATATTGCTTTGAAAAGCAGGAAAAAAAGGTTTAAAAAAACTAGTGAAAAATTCTCTTAAATCTTTTTTGTTAATAAGCCTGCCTAAATAATCGTCTCTTTCTCTGCACTGCTGAAGTATTTACTATTTGCAACACTATCTGTTCCACTCCTGAGGTAATTAATCACAGAGGACATGACCACCAACCCTTCTATTGTAATAATGAGTTGTCATTCAAGACTTTCATTGCCATCCACATCTTCAAGACCAGCGAGCTCAGGCTTGGAGTCAAACTCGCCAGGACTCAAATTCCAGCCATTTACCCATGTACCAAGTGTGTGGCTTTGAGGCATTACTTAGAAGCTCTAAGTTCCAGCTTTTTCATCTGTAAAATGGGTATAAGGCTTTACTTGCAAGTTTTCAGAATTAATAACATAATGTATGTAAAGCCCATGGAAGAATACTTGGTACATACTACTACTGGTTAGTTAATAGTTGTACATACTACCACTAAGATAGTCACAGCTAGCATTAATTGAATGCTTATGTGCTAGGTACTTTGCAAAGCACCTTGCAAGAATTACCCTAAAACTAAAGCTGTAACTCATACATGTAGCCACTCAATTAATTTCAGAATAAGGTAGGTACTATCATGACCCCTATTTTATAGATGAGAAAAGAGGATCAGAGAGGTAAGGTAAGTACTCTAGGGTCACACAGCTAGTAAGTTAGAATAGGGACTAGAACCCAGTCTGACTATAAAAAGCCTTCACTCAGAGTGGCAATTATCATAATTACTACTAATCTTGTTAATTGCCTTAATTCACATAGCTTCAGCCATGAGACTTAATGAAACCTCAGGGTGTCCACTGGAAGAATGAGTGAGTGAAGGGTCTAGCCCCATCTTAGGCAGTAACCAGCACCCACATCCCAAAAGGCTAGAGCAGCATAGGCAGGCATCATACCCCTCCACAGAGTCTTGCCACAGAGTGGAGAGGGAGGGTGCCAGAGCCTGACCATGAACATCTCCGATGTGCCAGAAGGTGGCAGTGTGGTGATGCCTGGAGAGATTTGACTGACCAGAAGTGGACTGGAGCCCCTAGCTGGGGCCAGGGAGATGGCTCAGTCTCAGAGGAGAGGGGTTTGGGAAGGTTTACTGTGTTCATGAGGGGACTTCAGTCCTCTGGGCTTAGGGTTCAAATCAGAACCAGGGTGAAAGCTCAGTGGTGATGACACGATCATAGCAGGGTCAGAGAGGACCCCAGCTCTGGGGCCATGGTGCCTTGGGGGCTCACCCTACAGATTCACAGCCTGAGGACCCCAATATCCACCGAGACATTTGGTGTCACTAAGCCAATAGTCCCTGGGCATCCACCTCTACTACCAAGGGAAATTGGGAGTGGAAGGAACCTGTATTCATTTGGTGGATTCGAAGTCCATATCAACTTGGGACGCGTGGGTGGCTATCGGATGAGTGTCTGCCTTCGGCACAGGTCATGATCCTGGGACTGAGTCCCATAATGGGCTCCTTGCTCAGCAGGGAGCTTGCTTCTCCCTCTGCCTGCTGCTTGCCCTGCTTGTGCTCTCTCGCTCTCTGACAAATAAATAAAACATTAAAAAAAAAAAAGTCTACATCGACCTTAGCCATGATTCCAGGGAATATACTGACGTCTCAAACTTTGGCTTCTGTACCCCATGTTTTGTGTTCTAGCAGAAGATTTTCCCTCTTAAAATCTTCCTCTTGATTCAAAAGAATATATCAATTTCAAGTTAAAACCACAGGATATGTCCCATATCGCAGATGAACAGCAAGGACAAGTCTTTCAGGTCTTTTCTATGGCAGCTTTGCCTGTGATCTCTGCACCAGTTCCTGTACTTTCCTGATCTCTCTCTCTCTCTTGCTCTGTCTCACTCTCTCCCTCTTGGCTCTTATCGTTCAGAAAATGGCAGCATGTGAACCTCAGTGCTTGTGTCTCTGTAAAGCATCCACTTCTATAACTCTTCCAACCATCATCTAAAAATATGTCACTGCACTTGGCCTGGTAATGTTTTTAGGCTTATATTTACACTCAATACTTCAAAAGCATCACAGTAAGCCTGTTGAAACTTCAAATAAAAAGCTCAGAAATTCTAGTAAGCACTAGACCACACTCACAAATAAAAACATTCCTCTGAATCCTCTGCTGAAGGATTCAGGGAGAATAATTAGAACAATAGAGATACTGTCTCCCCAAATTAAACCAACTTCTGCTCTCTCCAAAGGTTTTCACTAAATGCCAGGGGAAAAGTGCTGGGTTAGGTGCCAGAGACATGAGCAGAAATCCTTTCCTAGCCACTTGTTGGCTGTGTGAGTTGAGGTCACTCGGCTGAACTTTCAGAGTCTCTTCTAAAACGGGGGTATTCAAAACCTCAAGCAGTCATTGGGAGGACTGAATATAAAGATGTACCAGAAAGTGACAAAGCTGTCATAGGCCTCCCAACTGAGCGCCTTCTCTTCCTTTTCCTTTGATGATTGTGCTTTGACTGGCTTTCAAGATAGGGACCTTTGTTACCACTTTTGAATGGGCCCCTTGGTAGAAGAAGACTCAGAACGAGGACCCATGCGTGTTTCCACCACTCACTGGGTCATCCTGGGAAAGCCACCTTTATCTCTGCATCTCTGTTTCTTTATCTCAGAGATACGGGCTTTGATCAGGTGATCATAAATGTCTCTTCTCAATCTGTGATTTGGAGTTTAACCTTTAAATTTGGTAGTACCCCTTTGTGGATTAGCTGAACCTGTGACGAGACAAGAGCTTTTCTTTTTCTGTACTGGCAGATTATCTAGAGGGTGGGTTCTGACTCAGATGTGTTTTCCTTCCTGCTTTGCTCCATGCTTTCCAAGTTATGATTTCATTTAATTCTCACAAGAACCTGGTGAGTTTGGTGAGGCAGATATTGCTGTCTGGCATCAATTTATAGATGGGGAAAATGAAGCCCCGGGAGGATGGAGAGATCTGCCTAGATCACTTAGGGCCTTGGAGAAGTTCTCTGGACCCCGGGAGACCAGTGACTGTGCAGGGAACCAGTGGACGCAGAGAGCCACTTGTCACCACTGCACTGCACCCACATTTGTCAGAGCCACTGTGATCTCTTGACAGGGCTATTGTAATTGCTGCATAACCAGATTCCCTACATCTACCCTTCCCCACAAACAGTTGTTTCTGAACTAGAGGCCAGAGTGATGCTCTAAAAATATAAGTCAGAGCATGTTCCTCCTCTGCTCAGAACCCCTCCAGGGGCTCCCATCCCACTCAGTGTCAATCCTTACACTGGCCCCAGACCCCACATGTCCACTGTGTGACCTCCCTTCCTCCTACATACAACTGCTTCATTCACTTCACTCCAAACTCATTCGTCTCCTTATTGGTCCTTGCACATGTCAGGCACCCTCAGGACCTTTGCACTGCAGCTCCCTCGACCTGAAATGGCCTCCCACAGATATCTAAGCACCACCATTCCTTTATTTTCTTCAGGCCACTGCTCAAATACCACTGAATTAGAAAGGCCTCTCCTGACCACCTGTAAAAAGTTATATTCCTGATAATCTTTACCTTCTAGTATTTTTCCCCCACAGCACTTATACCTGCCAGCAGATATCATTTACTTTTTAAAAGCTTATTGCTTGTTGCCTCTTTCTTCTAGAATGTACTCTCCCTGAGGGCAGGGGTATTGGGTGACATACTGCAAGTGCTTAGAACTGTTCTGGCATACAATAAGTGTAGAATAAATATTTGTTGAACAGATGAATGAACCAAAACAGGGCCTGAGAAATACTGAAGAACAAGTGAAAATTATCCATTTGCCAAGCTAAAGAAAGGAACTGGCTATCAGAAAACAGGCATTTAGCAGAGCCCCAGGGTGGGGCTGTATTCACTCCCCAAAGGCAGCCTGGGCTTTACTCTGTGGGAAGAATTCATATGTAGATTACTGAACCCTGTCAAATTAAGACAAGATTGTATGGATGAGGCTCAGAGCAGTTTGAGATATTATCATATGCAGGTATCTCTGTACTTCTGCACATGCTTTTCCCTTGGCCTTCAATGCTCCCTCCCTCTTCACCCTCAGCCCCCAATCCTGAGAACTCCTATTCAGCCTCTAAGGCTAGTTCTAACCTGGGTTTTCCTGACCCCTCAGGCTGAATTCGCTGGTTCCCTATCTGTACTTACTACCTTGTGTCATTGTTATGGGCCTATAATATTCTTTATTCTTCCTTGATAAAGTATGACAGCTAGGGTCACACTTTCAGTGCTATAACCAGGACAGTCCCAGCAAACCAGGACAACTGGTTATTGTAAGTGTGCGTGCCCTAAGGAATCCTGTATCAATTTTCTTTGTCTTTCCAGAGTCTAAATGAGATCTGGAGCATCGAAGGGTTTGTTAAGTGGAAAACATGCAGATGTGCACTCCAGTTTTTAGGGCCTGGGCAGAGTTCTCTTTGAGCCTCTTAAAGATGATCTCTACTGCTCAGAACAAAGTGAGAAATACCAGCATGAACAAATCCTATGAGAAACAGAAGTTCCTTTCATGCTTGCCCAGCAGGCTGGTAACCTGAAGGACACAGCCTTAAAAAATGCAAACCAAATACACAGGTGGTTCTCAGCCTTTAGGATCTTGCTGCTCAAAGTGTGGGACGTGGACCACGAGCAGCAGCGTATCTGAGACCTTCTTAGAAATGCAGAATTTCAGGCTTTCCCCTAAACCTACTGCATCAGAATCAACGTCTTAAGAAGATCCCCAGCTGAGGGGCACCTGGGTGGCTCAGTCGGTTAAGCATCTGCCTTTGGCTCAGGTCATGATCCCAGGGTCCTGGGATCGAGCCCCACATAGGGCTCCCTGCTCTGCGGGAAGCCTGCTTCTCCCTCTCCCACTCCCCCAGCTTGTGTTCCCTCTCTCACTGTGTCTCTCTCTGTCAAATAAATAGATAAAATCTTAAAAAAAAAAAAAAAATCTCCAGCTGATTCACACGCACAGTAAAGGTTGAGAAGCATTATTTCACAGCCTGAGGATCAATGTCAACACAGACTTTACCAGCCTAACCCCTGCAAATGTTGATTTGGTAGGTAATTTTCATATATAGCAAAGATTGAGAACCGCTAGAAGTGTCTTTATCCTATTTCCTATGTTTCTCAGATATGGTACTTGGACCACCTGTATCTGGTGTTTGCAAAAAGGACAGATTTCTGAGCAATACCTGAGAATGTGGAATCAGAATCTTGGTTAGGCCTGAAATCATATTTTCAATAAATTTCTGGGGGATTCTTATGTATACCAAAGTTTCCGAACCTCTGCCCTTGGAAAAAGGAATGACAGAGAAGGAATGACAGGTGCTTCTGTTTTTGTGTTTGTGTTTTTTTTTTTAACCTGTCTTCAATTCCTTCACTAAAGACAAAACTGACATTTTGTAGTATCAGTCTTTTGAAGAACCAGTCTCTCTTATTTTCAGTCCATGTGGCTTAGATAGGAGGGGCTCTTCTAGAAGGAGGCACATAAGCTGGGCCTGACCAATGAGATGATGTCCCCCTGCCCACTGTGATCACTTCAAGATTGGGCATGGGACTCAAAATTACTCCATTTCTAGAATTCCCAGGGAAGAGGCACTCTTTCTCCTGGCTTCCTCAGTTGTAACGTGTAGGTCTTGGGCTCCTGGCAGCCTTTGCTAATGTGTGTGGAAGCCTGCCACCACAGAAGAAGCTGAGGCACATGGAGGTCCGGAGACGTACAGAGGTAGAAAGCCTGCCCATTGCAGAGCCCTGAGAACCAGTCATGTTGATTCAGGGCTTTAAAGCTCACTAGAGCACAGCTTGACATCAGGTATTAAGTGAAAAATGGATTCTGTCCCCAAACAGTTTGTGAAACATTACATTAGACAAATTTCCACAGAATTCACGGCTAAGGACTTCTCAGATTCTTTAACATGACAAAGCACACTGTGAGTTTCTAAGGTGTGGTGTTTTACCAGCACAGATTTAAAAAATCATATAGCACCTTATGGTACAGCGTCTCTTGGAAAAAGCACGGGTTAATGGTTTACAAAATGTTCCTGCACATACTTTATTTAATCCTTCCAGTGGTTTTGGAGGGTATCACTGTTGGTACAGGTGATGAAAATAAGGCTAGAGATTTGGGGCGGATTGCCCAAGGCTGCCAGCACACACGACTCCCCACCCACCCACCCACCATGGCTGATCTCACCCCACAGGGCTCAGCCACAGAGTGGGATGGTGGGGGCAAGGCATCCCCTGATTCCTGGCACTGTGGTCTTTCCAGTGTTCTCTGCTGCCTGAGGGGGCATTTCCTGGAATAAAAGAGGAGCCAAGGAGAGTTGGTTGGTCTGTGTGGATATAGCTAGACTACAGCGAATTATACATATGTTAATGGATGCAAACGTAGTACAAATAAACTCTTGGCCTTTCTCTTTCAGGTGGCTCTTCAGAAAATCTTTGCAGAGACCATTACCCTAGGAAATCAGAAGCCAGAAAGGGAGTTGCTACAGGAACAATAAAAGGAAGTCCTAACCCGTGTTTCCCATTTAAATCAAGGTTCCCAGGGGATTAAAGAAAGGGCGGTGCACAGGCTTGGAGCATCTCTTCTCCCTGGATAACGTTAATCCTGCTGGTGCAATGCCAGTACCATCAGACAGTCCCAGGGATTAGTTTTAAAGATTAAATTTGGGAACTTGTATCCAAATCAAACTCAAGAATGCACCCCCAGATTCATCATGTGCTGAAGCAAAATCCGTCTTTCTATCAATGCTTCAAAGATCCAAAATGATACAACTAGAAAATAAAACAGTGTCTTTTGATTTAAAACCCATGCTCTTTCCACTGCACCACATGAGAAGGATTTAACAGGGAAGGATAAGGCCGAAATACCAGGTCCACTGAGATTTAGCTGTGTGGCCTCAGGCAAGACACACGACCTCTCTGGACCAGTTTCATCAGCCACGAAATGAAGGAAATAATGTCTGTTCTGTAGGAGTGTGGTGGGCACACAATGACACAAGTTACGTGGAACTGCACTTTGAAAATCATGACGTGCACATGTTCTTTATTTATACTGCTACTATTGTTCTACAACTAATCATGACATCATAATGGAAATGAATACGAGAGTAATAGAAAGGGAAAGATGAAGATACAATAAAATTGAGACTCTTCCCCCTTTACATTGTCCCACATCCAGGTGTTGGAAAAACACATGCAACTGTCTCTCTTATCTAAGACTTGATTGAGGGAAATGATGGCAGACATTGTCAAAGTTGCTCATCATTGACAAAGTAAGTTCACACCTATGATGTCGTTTCATTAATTCCACCAGATTTCCAAGTCCACCCTCTGTGTCAGGCCCAGTGCTGAGAACCAGCAAAGACTTTTTGTCATCACACATGACCACGGTGAAGAGGACCAAGGTGAGGTAAGTCTCTGCCAAGGACGGGCAGCATTCCACACACAGGCGCTTGCCTGCCTTCTTAAGCCCCACACAGAATTACAGAGTGGCAAAATTTCTTCAAAAAGAGGCCTTTTTTTTTTTTTTTTTACAAGGTATCCATTAGGGGGACAGTCCTGCTTTAAAATCTTTTCCCTCATTTTCTGACCATGGGCCACGTTTTTTTTTTTTTTTTTAAGATTTTATTTATTTATTTGAAACAGAGAGAATGAGAGACAGAGAGCATGAGAGGGAGGAGGGTCAGAGGGAGAAGCAGACTCCCTGCCGAGCAAGGAGCCTGATGCGGGACTTGATCCCGGGACTCCAGGATCATGACCTGAGCCGAAGGCAGTCGCTTAACCAACTGGGCCACCCAGGCGCCCTGGGCCACGTTTTTTTTTTATGCTGAGAATATAGTTAGCGTAATTCTCGGCACTTTGAGATTTCTTATCTTTTTGTAAGATCTAATATGGCAGTCAGCATCTGCCTTCTGGCTCTCAGAACCAAGGTGCAGGTACAGGCTCCAAGATGAACTTGGCAGTTTAGTTCAACCAACATGTATTGAGTGCCCTTGAGTGGGAGGCACTCTGAAACCCCATGATCTTCACCACGTGGGTCAGTGGCTGAGGCCAGCCACGCTGAGTGTGGCCCACCCAGTGCTCTGAGCCCTGCCCGCGGGGGAGCCGTCTTTGATGGGGATAACATGTAACCTCAAGGAAAACTGCGGCCCACATCATTACAGGTCTTTCTTTTCTGCTGGGCCGTGCACGCTGAGGAACACAGAAATCTTTTTTATTTTAATTGTGAAACATTCCAGTTAAAAAACATCCTTGTGGCTGGCATGTTTAATTGAGCTCCTGAGAGGTTGCGTCGGTGAGACTTCGGATGAATCGCCCGCAGTCCCATTGGTCTCACCAAGAACCCATTGATGTTTCATAAATCCAAGTCGGTACAAATCTAATTGAGTTACCATGCTGAATTAGCTCACATCTAAATGGCATTCATGTCTACAAATGGAATAATTAGAGTCTAGAAAATGGGATATATCAAGTGGCATCCCAAGTGACAACAGAGAGGCATTTGTATTCATTCAATCAACTGCTTTAAAAAAAAAAAAAAAGCTGCTGTAAGACTTGACTTGGGCTGGATGATTAGATGCAGTGTATGGGTGCTTTGTTTCTCTTATTTTTTAAATATATTTATATTTATTTGCAAGAGGCCCCTCTACTCATTCTTCAGGTATGTAAAAAAAAAAAAAAAATGTCAGGCCTGAAGTTATTTTTGACCACCTAGTTTAAAAAAAGAAAACAAGAAAAGGGAGAGAGGGATAGTCCCATTTTAGCCTACTGATCTGTTTGTTTTCCATGATTGGAAATGGTGTCCTTATTTCATTCCTTTTGAGCTGTATTTTGTTTCTTCTGCATTTGCTTCTAAGTACGCACTGGTTAAGATGAATTTACACCCCCCGGGGGAGGGAGGGGGGCAGGTGGATTCTGATGTGAATGCCAGACCATCCTCTATTTGAAAAGTGCTGAAGTACCTAATCATAAAAAATAAAGTTCACATCTTGTCCAGAAAGAATCTCATTAAATGGTTTTATTTCCAAGTTACTTTAGTTGTGAAATTTTAGGATATTTGAATTTAATGCTTCTTTGATTAATAGTTCAACTCAGCAAATATTACAGACAGGAAGAAGGCGTTTTGACTATGCAGGCTAATGGTCTCCTTCTAATTCACACTGTAGTCTTCAATCTCATTTACATGCTTAGTTTATTTATTACCCCAATTAAGTTTTGCAAATAGTTTGCAATGAGGTCCCCATGACCTCATAACTCACAATTACTCTTGGGATCTCCTGCCCACTTTGGCACGTTTTGAATAATACTGCAATATCTTCCAGGAAAGGACTGTACGTAGAAAGTGATGGATGGTGATTCAGAGCATCTTGTCTATAAAAGACGGGATCTTAGATGTGTCTTTGGTCTGCTAACTTGTGTGTAGTTCACAAATCTAAGCATTTGGAACTTTGGGATATCAGTGCTCTCTGGGGCCATTGGTTTTCTCATCTTATCCACTGACAATGTCCATTGCGTCTCTCATCAAGGGTGGGGATGCTTCAGTGTTAGAAGTCTGTGGCACCCATGTCATACATGGTGTTATCTGATGGGGGCCAGAAAGACTTATGTCCGTAACCTTATTTTCACTCTCCAATTTGTCCATTAAAAATTTGAGCTGGTGAAATCCAAATTAAGTCTCTAGTTTAGTTCATAGTATTATTATATTAATGTTAATTTCTTAGTTTTGACAAATGTACCACAGTTATGTAAGACATTAGATTAGGAAAACCTGGGGGCACCTGGGTGGCTTAGTTGCTTGGGTGTCTTGACTCTTGGTTTCAGCTCAGATCATGATCTCGTGGTTGTGGGATCGAGTCCCATGTCGGACTCTGTGCTCAGTGTGGAGTCTGCTTCACATTCTCTCTCCCTCTCACTCTCATTCACTCTCTCTCTCAAATAAATAAATAAAATCTTAAAAAGAAAGAATAGGAACAGCTGAGTGAGAGGTATATAGGAACCCTCTGTACTATCTTTGCAACTTTTCTATATATATAAAATTAATTCAAAATAAAAAGTTAAAAAAATCTATCTCTGATCCTCAAAACTAGTGGTATCTTTATCAGACTTCTCCTATTAAAGTCCACTCAAGAGTGGACCAACCTAAGACTGCAGTGTGTCGGGGGAGGGAGAGATTTATAGAGGGAGGGGAAAGAGGATGGGAGCCTGGTCTCAAGTCCTGGCTCTGACATGCACCAGCTAGGGACCTTTGGCAAGCCCCACGATCTCCCTGTACCCTGATTTCCTCATCTGACTGAATATATCATCCATAATGCCACCATTTCAGGGTTCAGAAAGGAACAAATGTGAAAATATTGACTATTCTTTAAGAAGCTAAAAAATTGTACAGATTTTTATTGACACCTCTGATGGACATGAGTGTCAAGGGCAAAACTGGCATATGAACAATACCTTAAGATATTATAGAAATTACTAAAAGAGTCTTTGGAGCTAATTAGACCAATCTACCTTTACAAGATGAGAATCCCAGAGTGCAGAAAGTGACTCATCCAAGGGTGATAGAAACAGAACTCACACCTCCTAATTCCCTAGCCAGTGCTCTTTCCACTGGGTTGTGATATTTCCCAATGTATTCAGGACTGGCCCTTGCCAAAGGTCAAGTCAAGCAAAATAATCTGCTGGATGTCTCCTTTCCAGTTTTGATTTGAAAACCATATCCCCCTTCTAATATTTTATTACTGTGTAATCACAATGAATTTCCACACCAGAAAGACTTTCCTATGAAGGATGGTCTAGTTATCAATGCAGAGAAAACTTGTTAAAATAAAGGCAATCAGAGTACTGCATAGAAATGGAAGTTCAATCAGCCTGATGATTTTCAGCGGCATAGCATCTGTCCTACAACTGAGATTAAACACCCTGAAATCTAAGGCCATCTAAAATCAGAAACCCTTCCCAGTTTCTTCATTTGCCCCACAGCATCACCTCCCCACAGTTCTCCAGGTACAAAATCTTGGGAGTCATTTTTCTCTTTTTCTGTCACTGTCTTAAGTTAACATCTTATCTGGGATCCTCTTGGGAGTAGAATGTAAGTCTGACTCATCTTCACAAACTCCCCAGCACCTCCCAGGATGCCTGATGCCTCTCACCCATCAGCTGTTCAAAACTGTTGCACGAATGTGTCTATATGAAAGCTCTTGTGAAATCTTTCAAAAGGTCTGGCTTCCTCAAGGTTCCAAGGAGAGGATTTCTCTCTGCTTCTTTTCACACTTGAAATCATGCAACTTTAAGAGATAAATTAATCTACTTTGCTGCAAGGTGGGCTAATGGATAGACTACCCCGCATAAGTCAGATCCCGAAATAATCCTCAGAACAGAATCTCCCCAGCTGCCAGGTTATAGGAGACTGCACTTTTAATAGTAAATTTTTCACTGTAGATTACTATAAATTTCATTAGCATGTTTGCTCTTCTAATCTGTGGATCTGTCCATTTATCACCATACTTTAATTTACCTTGTGCTATTTCCCTTGTTTGTGTTAACATCTCATATTGGTAATTCAGTCCCTGACTGTGTACTTTTTGAAATAATCAAATAATGAAATGCAAATTGGCTTAACATTTTGAATGCCATACCCAGCAAAAGTGCAGACATATGGAAAAGTAACTTGGTTAAAATGTTAAGTAGGCTTTGTTAATTCCAAACCTGGCCTCTGCAGTAGAGAACAGACAATGGAACAGCAGTTCAGTTTACCCAGATTTCAAGAGAGAAAGTTTTCTCAGGAACTATGATCCAACAAGGGAGAGCTTTGGGGAAGGGTCACCTTGGCTGACAATGACTGAGAGAATTCTGGTACAGTTTTGTGTATCCATTAACTCCTAGATTCATTTATTCAAGGCATTTGTTTATCAGAAAAGCAGAGAGATGGAATCAATAGGCAAAGTGTAAGTCCTAGTCCTTGTCCAGGACAAAAGAAAGAATCAAAAGTTTCAGATTGCATAAGGAAAACAATGTAGTGCTCTTCATCAAGAAAAAAAGTTTCTGTTGCTTTTAGCTGCACCTAACAGGGACCTAAGTCAAATCACATAATAAAAAAGGAAATGTATGACATGATGAGGAAGTCTTGAGTTGGGCGGCTCCTCAGCAGCTTGGGGCTGTCATGAAGAGCCCTGGTCCTTTCCCATCTTTTCCCTTTGCCCATGTCAGCAAGTCAGTTTTGCCTTCAGACTGGCTCCCTTCATTGGCCTACAAATAGAGGTTCATTTTCACAAGAAGAAGTGGGTCATTTCTTCCTCCTGTCTATTTGTAAGATAGGACATCATAGGACCCCGAAGCTGATTTCTGCTGCAGTTGCATTGGCTGAAACCCAGTCAAGTGCCTTCCTCTAAACTAATCACAGGCAATGGAAAGGAGATTACCAGGCTTGAGTTAACCTAATCAGGATTTGCCCTTGTGTTGTGGTCACATTCCTTGAGGAGTAGACACCTAAACAGACTTGAGTTTATGTCTGCAAGAAAGAAGGAAGGAAGGAAGTAACTCACAGTGGAGCAGGCATTCACTCTATAGAATGGCATAGGAATTGCATCTCTAGGATGGGACTCTTTTGCCATGACATCTGTTAGGCCGATGCAAAGAAATCAGTGATCCTAACACCTTACAGGGTACACTATTAACTAGAGATAGAAAGGGGAGAATGAAATTATACTAGTAAAAGTTCTCCAAACTCTGACTTTACATGGGAATTATCAGAAGTGTTTTCACTCGTGGGATCATACAAACAGATGACCATTAGGTAGCTGCTTTTCTGAGAGCTTGGAGACAAAGTCTATACTATGTATGACTAACTGTGGGAGAAAACAAGGAGACCGAGTTTAGGAAGATCCAAAATTCATTCAAGGCAGTCTGGGTTGCATTCCTTAAAGATGGACCAGGGATGGGGTTATAGTTAATAAGCCATAACCTAATCAACAATATTGCATCTTGCTAAGAGAAAGAGCTATGTATAAAGGGGTTTAGAAGAATACTAAAATATTTTTAAAAGAATCCTGGAGGCAATCATTGTCAGTGCCTACCCATGGAATGCCCTAGAGTAGCCTTCTTTGGCAAGGTGAGAGTGTCTCATACTATCTTAACTGAGCAGCTCTCCCTAATATCAACAATCTTCCGATAAGGGGGCCTCTGTTAACATTTTCTACAGGGACCGAATGCACTGGGCAGGTCTATGCAAGCAATCTGACTTCAAACAGGTAAACTTCTTGCTGTAGTCTGAATGTTTGTGTCCCCCACAAATTCATATGTTAAAATCCTAACACCCAAGGTGATGGTATTAAGAGAGTAGGGCCTTTTGGAGGTGATTAGATCATGAGGGCCCTGCTTTTAGTGCTCTTATAAAAGAGGGCAGAGATCTCTGTCAAATAAATAAAATAATAAAATAAAATAAAATAAAATAAAATAAAATAAAAAAAGAGGGCAGAGAAAGCTCCCTTGCCCTTTCCACCATGTGAGGTTACTGCAGTACGATGGAGTCAAAGAGGAAGCCAATTCTTACCGTACGACCCAGCAATTGCACTACTGGGTATTTACCCCAAAGATACAAATGTAGTGATCCAAAGGGGTACATGCACCCCAATGTTTATAGCAGCAATGTCCACAACAGCCAAACTATGGAAAGAGCCAAGATGTCCATCAACAGATGAATGGATAAAGAAGATGTGATATATATATATATGTATATATATATATATATATATACACACACAATGGAATATTATGCAGCCATCAAAAAAAACCCTGAAATCTTGCCATTTGCAATAACATGGATGGAACTAGAGGGTATTATGCTAAGTGAAATAAGTCAATCAGAGAAAGACATGTATCATATGATCTCACTGATATGAGGAGTTCTTAATCTCAGGAAACAAACTGAGGGTTGCTGGAGTGGTAGGGGGTGGGAGGGATGGGGTGGCTGGGTGATGGACATTGGGGAGGGTATGTGCTATGGTGAGCGCTGTGAATTATGTAAGACTGTTGAATCACAGACCTGTACTTGTGAAACAAATAATACATTATATGTTAAAAAAAAAAAAAAGAAGATAGTAGGAAGGGAAAAATGAAGGGGGGGGAAATCAGAGGGGGAGACGAACCATGAGAGACTATGGACTCTGAGAAACAAACTGAGGGTTCTAGAGGGGAGGGGGGGTGGGGGGATGGGTTAGCCTGGTAATGGCTATCAAGGCACATATTGAATGGAGCACTGGGTGTTATACACAAACAATGAATATGGAACACTACATCAAAAACTAATGATGTAATGTATGGTGAATAACATAATAAAATACAATTAAAAAAAAAAGAGGAAGCCAGCTCTTATCAAATACTGAATCTGCTGGCACCTTGATCTTGTACTTCCTAGCTTCCAGAACTATGAAAAATGAATGTTTATTGTTTATGAACCACTCGTCTATGTTATTTTGTTATAGCAGTCCAAATGGATTTATACTTCTCATAGTCAAACAATGAACTGACTTCCTGATATTGCCATAGATAATTAGGACTCCTGCGTGTATTCAGAAGAGGTATACACAGACACACCCAAATGCCAGTTGATATCTATTTTTCTCAATTATTGTCATCTCTCCCCAAGAGATAGATCTACTCCACAGCAGTGAATAAAATCAAAACAGGTAGTCCTGAGTGGTGGTGAATTTACTGAGACAAGTGTCACCTGCACAGCCTCTCAATTGATTATTGAGTCGTTTGTTTTTGGTACCGTCTATAATAAGGAATTCTCCAGACTGACAATTGGTAATTAGTGAAAATATTCTGATTTTTGTTTAATAAGACAAGAAAACCCTTCAATTTCTGTGCCAAAGGTCTTCAACTAATTCAACTTGACAGAATCTACAAAACTTAACGTCATTAAACCTTATTCAACTAAAAATCCCAGCCTATAATTTTTATTTGTTTACTATTTTTAAGTTGTTGCTGTTAAAGAAACTAGTCAGAGAAGCATATATCAAGTGTTTCGTTTTTTAAAACCCCCTTCTGGGTTCTATAAAATTTCAGCTCAACCTCCTGCATCTCCACCCACAGGCTCAGAGATGCTAGTTCATACTGGGACCGGGGAGCCAGCAGCTTGCAAATGTCTCAAGCATCAAGGAAAATTTCAAGTACTTTCACAGGACTATATAACATGGAAAAAGAATCTAAGAAGCATTTCAACAAGAATTGCAATCAAAAGTGGTTCTGATTAACTTTCAGGCAACTAATCTGAGCAATCTGTTCCTAACATAAAGCTGTTTCTTGTAACCATTCCATTGTTCTTGTTCCACCATACTGAAACTCTTCACATGTGCCTTCTGCTTTTTGCAAGATCTCTCCTTATTAAAACACGGTCTGTGGTCTTAATTTATTCAAATTTGCCCTCTCTAGACCCAGTACACGGCGGGCACTACTTATCAAATGGCAATGAATAGTCGTTGCTAAAGGTTGTGGGGTTTCCTGTAGGGATAAGGTGTTTCTTGCCATGAACGGCAACATGCAGGAAACCCAATGTCAAGACAGATTCCTTGATTAACCAGGGAAATTAACTTTTTCCCCCAATACTGAATGTGGATGCGATGATGAAAATAAAGATACGTCTGTCCTCCAGTTTGGCTGCAAAGTGAAGCTGCTTGTTTCCCTTTAAAATTTTGCATAAAACCAACATCTCTCTCCTAGATTTAATTGCATCCTTGAACAGAACCTGAAGTCTTTCTTTTATTATTGTAAATACCATCTCATAAATCTGAAACTAAGGCAAAACAGAGAAGCGAAAGCTCAGTGATATTTAAATCAGCAAAATGTAGACCACACACTCAGCTGTGTTCACATTTTGTTAAAATGATATGCTTTAAGAACCAATTAGTAGAGTGCATTATGTATGGACATAAATACTCTTGTTACTCACATGCCTGCATGAGAAGACCAGGAGAAAAACAGTCGATGAGGACCCATCAGTAGCGGCCATTACTGAAATCAGCTGATGCTCAGGCATCTCTAGCAATAGTGGGTCAGTCTTCATCACTGAGGAATGTAATGACAGCTTGCTCTCCATAGCCCATCCTGAAGCATCAAACCTAATTCTGACAGTTTCTATGTCTACGTCGGTGTACTTGCTTACTGCTCAGAGTGTGGTCCAAGAACCAGCAGGATGACCATTACCTGGGAGCCGGATGGGCAGGATCTAAGCTCTTGTGCGTACTCATGCCCATGCACACCCATGCACACAAACACACCTCATGCCCCCTTGTTTCTGCTCCAATATCCACTTCCACTCCCAACATTCTGAATCATAATCCTCCTTTTAGAAAATCCTCAAGGGATTCAAATGCATGTTAAAGTTTGACAGGCACTGGTGTATATCATTGTAAAAGTAAGTAACTTCTTTAGTGTCCCCCATTTTACTAGGTTCCACCACAAAAAGCACATAACCCAAGTGATTGTTTATCAGTATACAAAACACAGAGGAAATTTTCCCCAAGGAGGAGCAGACTGAATAGTATTATCAGTGCTTTAAACTGTAATGAATTCCCAGTCTAATTCACTATGAGGTTTCAATTTATACCACATTTAGAGTACTCCAGGTTCAAGTAATCACTGCAGTAATTAGCTTACTTCCAGTCCTCCAAAATAAACCCACTAATTTTTGCAATCAGCCTTCATTTGGTTAATCACCAGTTTAATTGATTTAATTAGTTTGATCTGCAAAATTAGTCAAGTGTAAATACTGTTTTGTAAACAGAGTTTAGCTCCAAGCTGTAAGATAGGGAATTCTAATTCAAACCTAGAGTTAATAACAAAACCCACACATACAGGATTTGTCATGGAATAGAGCAGTTGCAAGTTTTCAAGACAGAGGCTCTCAGAGGGTCTGGTGAATGTTTTAGAAATGTACTATTGTAATTACAGTATTGACTAAGCTATGAGATACCTCTCCCCTTCCTCCCAGCTAATTCTAACAGATAACACAATTACCATACGGTGATTGTGTTTATAAGACAAATTCTTTCCATATCTCTCTCTAAATGAGCTGGCTCAAATAACTCTAATGTTCAGAGGGTGTTCACATTTGAATTTCATGTTATTTTTAATATGTCAAGCCTTACCCACTAAAGGGTATTTTAAACCTTCCCTGAAACAAATTTTAATACAGTAATTGAGTTTTTTAAGCAAACATGTCTACTTATTTTAACAATATGGAATTCAAAAGACACCATGTGATGCAAAATACTTCACTTTTTAGTAGTTTTTTTAATACAAGTTCAACGAGATAAAAATTCCCTTTAAACACCCCCAAATGAAT
The DNA here is from genome assembly GCF_011800145.1 of Mirounga leonina. Classification (NCBI taxonomy): domain Eukaryota; kingdom Metazoa; phylum Chordata; class Mammalia; order Carnivora; family Phocidae; genus Mirounga; species Mirounga leonina. The sequence continues at coordinate 34,815,544 of NW_023270839.1, forward strand.
TTATTCTAAGTGCTAACCTTAGTAGATTCCCTATAGAATAAGACAATGTTTCCATTAAAATCTCTGCCTAGTACATTGTAAATGAGGGAGGGATTAGGTAGGAAGGTAATTGTTTATAGACTGTATTTTCCCAGATTGTTTCTCATTACTAAGCCACTATTAATGCTACCTCTTTGGAATTTTCCACACCTTTGCTTGATTTTTTTAAATTTAATTAGTATTATGTGAACACTTTGGGATTCAGTTAGTTGTGCTACTAACACAGTTTAAACTGGATTAAAAACCATTTGGGGAAGAGTGGTACTATAAATAATTGATCAAATTGTTAAGAATGCAAAAGACAATGAACAGGGCCACCTAGTTACAATTTTTACAATGCACTGGATGCTGAGACAGAGGCTAGGGACAGGAGCAGAAGCAGTCTGTGAGTGAATGTCCTATTAGCTGTCATTCACACTTTAAAAATCTGTGCATCAGTTTAGAAAAAGGGTGTGGTCTTTTTTGTTCCAAACACAGTGTTGAATTTGTCCGTAAAGCATACATTTATTGGGCCTATAATACTTCATATTGCCTCAGCAATGCTTTCTTCCAGCTCAAGCTTTTTCTGTAATGAGTCAGAGAGTAAATATTTTAGGCTTTGCAGGAAAGCAGTCAGAATCAATATGGAAATGAATGAATGGGTATGGTTGTATTCCAATAAAACTTTTTATGGCCTCTAAAATTTGAATTTCATATCATTTTTGCATATCATGAAATATTCTTTTGATTTTTTTTCAAACATTTAAGAAGGTTAAAAGCACTCTTAATTCACAGGTTGTACAAAAACAGGTGGCAATCAGATTGGGCCATAGTTTCCGCACCCCTATTCCAGTTATTATAGGACAGGTAGCTACTGAGAGTTAGTAGAGACACATTTCCAACTCTGCCACTTCAAAGCCCATTTTATAACCTGTCATTTACAATTTCATATCAATTTCATAATGATTGCTCTTTGCTTACGGAGTCACTTCACATACTAGATCCAAAAGGCACAGGGGCAACAAGGAATTAGACATGGGGGCTCAGTCAGTGTTAAAGAAAAAGAAAAAAAGATTGGACACATATACAAGCATGAGGTACTTGGTGCATCTTTAAGAGTCTTCAGGGCAGAGCTGGGACCCCTCTACCTCTGGCTGCCTTATGTTCACTTAAACCCTTTTGGTGACATTTTCCCTACTGAATATTGTTCTAAATTATTTTTACTTGACCTTGGTTTCATTTGAAGCAAAAATACTGTAGTTGTGGGAAGGGGAATTGGTTGAAAATCAAAGTGCAATTCTTCCATTTATATTCTTCTGTAGAATGACTCTGAGCCCCCAAATCTCTTCTGGAAGGTTTTGCAGATATACAGTTGGGTATTATTACTCATTTCCCATTATCCCTGACAAGGCAGCTAGAACTATCACCAATGGGGCTTGATAACTATATTTCAATAAGCGCTTAATTTTCTACAAATTCCCCACGGGTAAAAGATGAGAAGTCTAAAATGTATTCATTTCAAATTGTTCCACTAATACTGCTAGAGAATACCAAAAGACAAAATAGAGCATTTAAAAAAAAATGAATCTGATTTAACCAGTAGTACCATTTCAGCAGCCACGGAAGCATGTTTGGAAATTCTTACTGCCTCTTAGTGGGTGCATGACTCTGGGGAGGTCATTCAATCTCTCTGAGCTGCAACATCTTTTCTGTAAAATGTGGGTTCGCAGAATGTGCCTTGCTGACCTTAGGACATTGCATTGATGACTCTGGGGCATTCTCACATGGGAAAACTGCCTATGGAAATGCTTTGTACAAGGGATAGCGATTCCATTAAAGAGGTTCTATTAACACACATGTACTGGGCATCTTCTAAGCTTAGGAGGCAGAAATCAGTAAGTGGAGGAGGAGTAGGCTAAGTGCTAACAAGCAGTGCAAGCAAATGCTATGTAAGTTGGAATACCTATATTTCCTGGTGGGCAGCGGCCAGGAAAGTCTTGAAGGAGGAAAGAGCTAAGCAGAAGGAGGGAAGAGCATTTACGGAGTGAGCAAGGCATTTTTCCTTCATCACTCCACATTTGATGACTTTTCTTCTTCCTCTTCCTCTTCCTCCTCCTCCTCCTCCTCTTCCTCTTCTTCTTTTTAATGAAGGCTTCCGGCTCCAGCTTTGGATATGTGTCTGAAATTTCCTTTTGTAGGATTGGTATAATAAGCACTCACTCCTGACTTCTTGCTGGATTTAGGCAGGGGTACCTGAAGGAGGAAATAAAACAAAACCAGAGCCGACTGCTTTGAAAATCTCTTATTGTTTCACTAGGTATGTTTAGATCTAATTAAGATGTGCAATTGTTACATCTTATTACAGCTTTCCTAAACTTTTTAGGTATAACTAAGTACCCATAAAACCTTCAGATTGTTTGTATGCTATCTATATTTCCTAACAAAGAAAAAGATGTAAACTGCAGACTTTAAGCATCTTGGATATTAAAACATTCTCAGGGTATTTGTGTGAAATTGGTAAAGGATTCTGTGGAGAAAGGAGAAAACTGCCTCACAGAAGAAACTGCCCACCTGGGAGTTCCAAGTGCAAACAGCAGTAGGATTCCAGAGTCTTAACTTTTTTTTGCTGCAAAAAGTCCCAAAAATTTTATGCCAGAGAATATCCAGGTCAATACATATGTTTGGCCAAGCTACCCAGTGCCCTGCTAAATTCCCCTATGTTTTTATAGTCAGTGTACTTTTCAGATCTTGGGTGCTAATTTGTATCATTCAAAAAAACAACTGTGAAAGCTATTTGGTGCTTGCAATGCAATTATCACTAAAGAGGTTTTGGGGTATTCTCATTAAACTGAGTCCCAGATGTTTTTGCCCTCGCGATTTGTGTTGATCTGCTCTTTGTTGGTTCTAATTATCAATCAAGATGAATGAATTAGCCCTCTGCTCAGTGAAAAGCCAATTTCTGCATATGATCAGGTCCCAAGCTAACAGAGCCTTCAGAAATATCTAACCTGGAAAAAAAAAAAAAAAGAAAAAAGAAATATCTAACCTGGGAACGAGCCATTTCCTCTGCTTGTGTGCACAGACGGGTGGGACAAACAGCGTTGCTCTCTAATGCATATGTTTGAGGTGTACATGCAATTGATGGTATATGTGTGTGCAAAAACATATGGTATATGTGTGTGTTTTTGCACACACAGATGGATACACACACATTTCTGGACTGACTATAGATCTATATGTAACCCCTGCCTCTTCTAGTACAATATTTTTTTTTTAAAGATTTTATTTATTTATTCATGAGAGACACAGAGAGAGAGAGAGAGAGAAGCAGAGGGAGAAGCAGGCTCCCAAGGAGCAGGGAGCCCGATGCGGGACTCGATCCCAGGACCCTGGGATCATGACCTGAGCCGAAGGCAGATGCTTAACCATCTGAGCCACCCAGGCGCCCTAGTACAATATTTTTGATGTGAAGACTTTCATATTAATAACCTTTCCAGGGGGACATCTCTAATTGCTGAGCCAGGAAAAAACTGTGCCCTAGGAGCCTGATTACAATATTTTAGTATGTTTGCTTCCCTTGGAGTTTCCACCAGTCTGCTCTTAATGGAGATACAAACTACCTAGTGGGCACTGAGTATACCTCACGGAACATTAGGACACCTTGTGCTAGGCATTAAACCATGGTCTCCTTTACCTCCACAGCCCTCCTGTTCACACTGGCAAGCATTCTCAAAAGCAATGTTTGCGGTTTCAGACTGGCATGATGCCACCGCACATGAAGTGTGAGTCTCTTTTTATGGTTGTTTCCAATGCTCTTGGGAACAAATTGGCCATCTAACAAAGATTCTTTGAACTGGGAATTCACATGGCTTTGGATAGGAAGAGATGTCTGTCTGGGAGGCAGAAGGAGGGGGAAATAGCACCAAGCAGCAGGTATAGTCATTTGTTAGCAAATTCCGATGCTTCCATTCATCAGTGCATAACATTACAAAGGGGAGAAGAGCCTTTATTTCTCCAGTAACAGCAGGCAACTTCACCTATCCTCTCTGAAGGAAATGCAACTGAAAATTATGTGTTGAAAAGGGAGAAATTAAGTCTGCTTCATCAAAGACATATGATAAGCATATTCATTCAGTTCATTTGAGTTTGTGTATGTATTCTTTACAATAAACATACATTATAAATTATATACATTATATAATATATATATATTAAAAGGACTGTTTTTGCAAAAGGCTGTTCTCCGGTTATCTAGGTGAGCTAACAAAAAAAAAAGTGTCATTAATGTACACTGACATAAATTTTAAAAATCACTGTTTTTAACATTTGGAAGATAGCTCTGGGGAAATCTTGAAATCATACAAGCCCATCCTTGGTAGATTGGTTAGATGTTAATTTGCCTTCAGGAATGAAGGAAGCAGGCTGCACTTCTGCATGTGGGTCACTCACTAGTAAGCCATTTTTCAGCATGTAAAAAAATTTAATTCTCTTTTGTTTTAAATCAGCTAAGGGGCAAATCCTTTCCCTTCAATCAGTAAGAACTTCTATAACTGTCACAAAACATTTTCCTAATGTCCTTTAAAAAGTCCGGGGAACTCTGACAATGAGCATCAAGTAGTCTAAAAAGGTTTATAACCTTTGACCCAATTATCCCCCTTTACTGGAACCTACTACAAAGGAATTAGCCTAAATATGTGAAAAGTGTTCATGTACACAGGTGTTAGTTACAGTATTAATAATAAAGGGAAAATTGGAAATGGAATCCTTTATTTTGACTCATTTAGGTTAGGTAAACTATCATATATCCAATGAAATATCATGCATTAATTAAATGTCCTTCAAATATATTTACAAATACATTAAGTATATATTTTTCTGTTTTTTGTTTTTTTAATTTAATTTAATTTTATTATGTTGTTAGTCACCATACATCATTAGTTTTTTGATGTAGTGATCCACGATACATTAAGTATATTTACAAACTTATATTTGTTTTTTACAAATACTTATTTATATATTTGTATATAATTATTATATGTAATAGATAAATATGTTATTAATATATGTTAATTATATTGTATAAATATAACATGTATTTACATTAAATATTTTACAAATGTATATAAGCAGGAGGAAATACGTGTGTTACAATGTTGAATTAAAATTGAATAAGTAATGCAATCTTTAGTGTGTTACAGGAAAAAGACTGGAAATCAACAGACCAAAATGTTATCAGTATTTATTTCTATGTATGAAACTATGTGTGAGTTTTCCCACTTCCTTCTATTTTTCTGTAGTTTCCAAAAGGTCTATCCACAATGAGTGGTGATTATAATATGGAAATAAGGTATAATTTGGGAAAATAAATGGGCAAAGACATTGCCAGAGGTAGTCAGCAGACAGCTGAGAGTTCTGGTTTATCATTTGGCAAATCCATATTAGTCACATTCCTTTCAGGGCTAGGGTCAGATCCTAGTGTGTTGGCAGCTCAAGGAAATCACCCTTCTATTTCTAACTCTGAATAATTTTCTGTATGGGGTGGGGGATGGGGAGCATCGAACCTAAATCAAAATTCTCAGGGAGGAGTCCATGGATAATCATCTGAGCTGGGAACATAAGACGATTCTTTGCCTGTCATTACAGAGTTCCAATTGCCTGTGGATGAGAAGAGTCCCTCAGAGGAAGATCTGGCACCAAGTGAGCTGACATGTTGAAGTTGGGCTTTGGAGCTCAGCAAAGAAGAGGCCACAATGCCCAGGAGATGACTCTGCAGTGGCAGGACGTAAGATGGTGCCCGTGAGGAAGAGGCCCATAGGGAACCAGGAGGATCTCAGCAGGGTCCCAGGGGAGAGAGCCTGGGTGGGGGCTTGGCTAAACCTGCCCTGAGAAGTTTGATGGTTTTATGTTTCCTGCATTTCTTTTGTCTGTGTCCTTTTGGATTTCCCTGGGCATCTGATAACTGTCTTCAAGGCCAGACAATCTTGAGCTGTTGCCTGTGCCCCAACCAGAGGACTGAAGCAGAACAGTACATCCTTGCAACTGAGCACATTGGCAGAAACAGCAAACCAAGTGAGCTTAGCCCCTGCCTGTCCTTTTGGGGAAAGCCAACTGGAAGCTTTTTATATCATCATCACTTGGTTAAGGCCAAAAGACCTTTTTATGAAGTCTTTTGAGTAAACTTTTAATTTATATTTAAAATCACATGGCCATATTTTGCCATAAAATAAAAAAAGTGTATTCTTAATTCAAAGTCTGAATTTCAGCTCAAGCTTGGGTCAAACTTATAGAAGTCACCTCTTCAACTCCTTGACGGAAGTGCCCTAAAGATAACATCTGTGAGGGGCCTGATCCTTGCTCAACCACTTGGGATGTTGTCTGCACTAATAGCCCCTCTTCATTCCATTGTAGCCTCTTGGTTAGAGCCACTGCCTCATCTCCTCTTGTGCACACTACCTTTACATCTCCCCTCTCCCAAGTGCATTTACAACGAGCTCTCTCCAGCTTGCTGCCTGTCACCTGATTGTCAGAGTGGCAATGGTTGGATAGAAGCTCAAAGAATAGGAGATCACGCAACCCGCTCTGATCAATAGTTGAACCTCTCCCTCCCCCACCTGGCACCCCCCAAATAAAAAAATGCACACCGAGTGAGAAAAATACATGAAGGCAATATAAAAAATAGTGTGTGTGTAGTGTGTGGTTTAAGTTTTTCATAAACTGTTTTTCAGGACAAGACTGCCAACAATCAGGAAAAATTTCAATTTCATACGATAAAACGTTTACAGTAAAAGCAAAACATATGCTGTTTCCATTGAGCAGATTTTACTTTTTTTAGATTTTAAAAATAATCCAGAACTTCAATGTAAAGGAAAAGGAATTTTTAAAACAATGTAATTGTGGTTCCACAGTTCACCAGCTGCTGTGTTTCCTACTACAAATCACAGCTCATCTTAAAAGACTTAACTTTGTGTTAAATAAGAGGCGAGAGTTAATTTAGGAAGCGATTACAATGGAGGCTTCTTACAGCAACAGTGATTGTGGCACAATTAGTCTTCAATTTGTAATTGAGAGTAACTCCCAGAGGACTAACTCACTGATGAATTTCAAATAAGCAGACTTCAAAACCAAGAAGAAAAATGGCTAATTATAGGCTAAGAGGGAAAGGAAGGTGGGGAAAGAAAAGAAGCTGAATCTACAAGATTCGAGCAGTATTTCCTTCAAACCTGGAATCACCGAGAGATGTGCCATCACATACAGCTGGGAGAGCCACACACAGACTAGGAATGGGGCAAAAAGGCCAGTGCGAGACTGACAGAATATATATGCTGCTCACCAATCATGGAAGAGGCTGTGGTCTGAAAATGGACAGGCCCAGGTTTTATGGCAGCCACTGACCTAAAAAGCACAAAGAGGCTTAGGTTAACAGCATATGGCAAGGAATACAGGGAGAGGCTTCGCTTTGCCCATCCTGGAGTTGAAGAGGCCCCCATACTGCTTGCTATGGGCTAGGTCAAGGGCAAAACCAGCCTCCTACAGCAGCCAACACACCACTCAGAGGTGGAAGCTCTCAAGTTTCCCTACCAGCAGCCTCCAGATGAAGATGCACAGGCTATGCGCAGATAGCCTCAGCCGAGGCTTCTATCAGTTAGCAGCCAAGGCAGGGAACCAACTTCCAACTCCTCCTTCTGTGTCCCAACATTTTACAGGGTTGGGGAAGGTGCCCTTGCACCTGACTCAGTGGCAGACAAGAGAGGGCAATTCATGCTTTCAGGAATGTGCCCAAGAATGAAAGTCTTATTGCTCCCTCTTCTTCCTTCCCTGGCTGGGGAAAAACTCCTGTGACTCCAGACATGGGTGGCCTTATTAGGAAAAATCTAGACATCACATTCACCCCTGTAGTGCCTACCAGTCAGAGAAGGTGCAAGACCCAGCTAACTGGAGCATCTACAGAAGCCCCTAGAGTAACACCCAGAGCTCCAGAAACTATGACCTTGAGACAGTCTTTTTATCTTTGGTAAGTCCAAACAAACAAACATCTGATCTGCACCTAAGAATCTCATTTTGCTCAGAGACATCAACTTCCCAACTCCTAGAAAAAAGAGGAAAATACTTGTTGTTGTAGCCTGGGGATCTATATAGGGCTGTGCTTGGTTTTAGTGTCCCAGGCTACTGTGGCTATTTTGCTTCTAGTGACAGTGCCCCTGTTTCACTAGGGATGGGGTTTACCCCTCTCAGCCAGTGATGAGCATGTGATTCAGCTCTGCTAGGGTTTCCTATCCCCTTGGCCACATGATTGTTTCAGGGTTAAGTACACAAACTTAGCAGGCCCTAATTGTCTCCATGAGACTTTTAAATATGAATATTGGAAAAGAAACAGGATCTTCTTTGCTAGGGTCATGAGACAAAAGCACTGGGTAAGCCAAGACCCATTGGGAGCCATTTTTTTCTCTCATATGGAGAGGCCTAAGAGTAAAGCAAACCCAAAAGAATTAGATGGGAAAATGAAGATAGACAAAATCCTGATAATATCATTGAGACTCAGGGGGTGCCTGGGTGGCTCAGTCACTAAGCATCCGCCTTCAGCTCAGGTCATGATCTCACGGTCCTGGGGTCGAGCCCCACATCAGGCTTTCTGTTCAGCAGGAAGCCTGCTTCTCCCTCTCTCACTCCCCCTGCTTGTGTTCCCTCTCTCGCTGTCTGTCTCTGTCAAAATAAATAAATAAAATCTCTAAAAAAAATACTCATAAAAAATATTGAGACTCAAGATATACCTATGCCTGAAGACCCTGACTTCCCAGCTGATCCAGCCAATACGTTGCCTTTTGGCTCAAGCTAGTTTGAATTTCTGTCACTAATAACACTGAGAGTCTAGGTCTAAAGCAAAGGGAGAATGGGGTTCACACCAGATTTTGTATTAGGCCCAATTTGTATAATTATATAATACATTGGGTCATATATTCCTACAGAAGTCACATGTAGCTTGAAGAAGGGGAATAATGGAGGTCCTTAACCAAATTTTCTCGTTCTGTAACCCAGGCTTAGGAAAAATGGTTCTTCTGATGGACTGTGTGTTCCTTGTGAGAAGGAACCATATTCATTTTATGTTTCTTAGTTCCCCCAGAACCTGGTAGATGCTCAGAAATTTGGCTGAGATGGTTTTATTTCTAACAGGTAAGAGAATGACATAGCAATTAACTACAATAAATTTAGTTACTTTTACCGAGTTCTCTCCATGTTAAGGGTGGTCCAAAATTTGGGGGTGTGTCCTAGATTGGGTTCTTCTGAAAGCAAACCCTGTAAGGACTTGGGTGCAGGTAGTCTGTCTGGGAGGAGAGAGTAGAAAGACAGAAGAACCTACAAAGGGTACGTTCATGTGCTAGTGAATGCTGAGGCAACTGGGCTCAATTCTACTGCAGAGCTCTGAGGAAGCACGGAGGGCACACCTCAGAAGGGCACCACCCTGAGAGCAGAGGCTGGAGTATTCATCCACCAACACATGACCTACATTGATCGAGGGGCACTTTCCAGAGTACTAACCTCCCATTCTCTCAACACCCTCCCCTGCCCCCCCCCCACACAAACTGGGCTGCACCTGTGCATGGTTGAGTGTCTTCTGCATCTTAGGGAACACTGAGCAGAAACTCTGCAGTGCATACAATAGTGTATGGAACAGTCCCCCACAGCTGTGATGAAACCAGACAAGCTGAGGGAAATGGCGTGGTGATCAAGCAGCAGCTCCAGGAAGTCAATATTCCTAATAAAATTTGGAGTTGAGATACCTAGAAAGTTAATGACATCATTGGTGGTATTCTTGGAAAAAAGACACTAGAAAATTGAATGGCCTTATAAAGGCCAGGTGTAGTGTCTCCCTGGCCTGCTTCAGATTCCACAGGAAATCTTGGGAGGTATCCTCATGAGCAAGTGTGACCGTGCACTTTTTCAGTTGTCCAAACAGTACTGGCCCACAAGCTTTGTAAGGGCAGGAGCTACTAGGTTTGGCTCACTGGTATATCCCTTTGTAGAACACAGTTCCTAGCACATAGCACACGTTGAATAATATTTGTTGAGTGGATTAAACAATACTAAGAATTTTAAAAGAAGTATGGTGGGTACTATGTATTATTTCTAAGAGATTTGGGGTTCTCTGGTCCTTTATGCCACATCATTGTTTCAGGTACATGTCTTAAGGCCTGAGCTTTATGAACATTGCATACCATTTGAGTCAGACAGATCATAAGCACCATTAAAGAGAATACTAAGTTTCTGGGCAGTAGGGAAGTAACATTGGACTTAAGTGATCATGTAGACAAGTGGATGGGAAAGTGGGAGTTTTCACAGGAAATTTCTCAATCACAGATTACATATGGTGGCAACTCACTCTTGAAGATAACTGGAGCCTGTTAAGACAAAAATATTGGAAAAAAATTGCCAAAAACTTCTTCCCTCTGCTTTCTATGTTTGTGCAATTTTTTTAATCCCAGAGAGAAGCAATAACAAGAAAATATCCATTCGTTTATTTGTTCATTCACTTAATCGATGAACATTTGAGTCCTGCTGTGTACTGGGCATTATGCTTCTGAGGGTGCAACAGTAAACAAAACTGTTCCCTGTCCTCAGGGAACTTATAATCTGGTGTGGAGATAGACATTAAATATTCGTGTAAATAAGTACGTAACAATATATTGTCATGGTGGCCATAAAGGTAATTACAGGACTTTATAAGAAAGGATAAGAAGAAACATTTTTGAATGGGAGTTCAGAGAAGGTCTTGGAGGAAGGGACATTTTTTACAATGAGATCTAAAACATGAATAGGAGTGAGCTAGGCCATGGGGAAGGGGATTAAGTCTTAAGGAGAGCGTATGAAGAGATCCTGACAGGGGAAGGACTTGCCAAACTCAGTGCATTAAAAGAGGGCCAGCGTGGCTGGAACAAAGTAATTGAACGAGTGCAAAAGATAAAACCAGGGACGCCTAGCTGGCTCCATTGGTTAAGCGCTGCCTTCGGCTCAGGTCATGATCCCAGGGTCCTGGGATCCAGTCCAGCATTGGGCTCCTTGCTCAGTGGGGAGCCTGCTTCTCCCTCAGCCTGCCGCTCCCCTTGCTTGTGCTCTCTCTCTCTCTAATAAATAAATAAATAAATAAATAATCTTTAAAAAAGATAAAATCAGGTAAGTGAGTCAGTGTCCTTGGAGGCCACACTAAAGACTTTAGATTTTGCTCTAAAAGTAGTGGGAAGCTACTGAGGAAGTGTGAGCAGGGAAGTGCAATGCCCTTGACCGGCTGCTTGTCTTGAAGGCTAGCTGGAGAGGAAGCCGGGAGGTCAGTGAGTGATCTTTCTCCTTAGTTCAAAACATGACCATGGCTGGGACTAGAGTTGGGGCCAAGGAGATAAAGTGGACATGTTTGAGATGGGATTCGGGGATAGCAATGACAAGACTGACTGGATGTGGAAATGAAGGAGAGGAAGAATGCAAGGATGACTCCTTAGATTTCTGGTTCAAGTAGCAGGAGGTTGGAGGTGTCAGTAACTGAGATGGGGGAGACCAGGTGACTAGCAGGTTAGGGGTGGGAGAGCCAGGGTTCAGTTTGGACATACTAAGTGTGAGATGACAAATTGGGATATCTCATGAAGATGGGTTGAGACTACAGTTAAATACCAAGGAAAGGAAAGTGAGCAAATTCACCCACCAGGATACTTCCGGCAGTTTCACATTTATTATAATTACTTATTGGTTTTATGAGAATTCTGAAATGTACTAGGTTTCTAACAACGAAGAATGGAAATGACTGGGTGTAGATTTTACAAATGGTTTGACTTCATGTTGTTTCATGACTACAGCAAGGCCCAGTCAATGATTTCCAGCCCTCTCACTTACAATGTGAATCCTTTAAACATGAATCACTGAACGCCATCTCCTTTATTTTCCCCTGCGTGGCATTTGATACACAATTTATTCTCCTTGGATCTCCACCAAGTTTCTAGTGTTGAGATGCTCACAATATACTGACAGAGAAAATTGGAAAAAATGCACCAACATTAACAGCAGTTATCAGTAGATGGTCAGATAATGAATGACTTTTAGGTCCACTTTTTAAATTTCCATGTGTTTCATTTGAAAAACATTATTAGTTGTATGATATTGCCTTGGGGTGCTGTGCACTTATCTAGTTTATGTTCTGATTCGAAAATAAAACACAGAATTATTAGAAACACTAACTAGAAGCTGGAACTATTACATTTAGCAGCATATTTGTTGAATGGATGGGTTGTTTTCATAAAGAAATGGCAGCTTGAGATCTTATTTATTTATTTATTTATTTAGTAGCGGTAAATTACTGCCTTAATAACTCCCTACTACTTTGTTTTTAAGCACTAGCACACATTCTTATTCTTTCTACTTAAGAAATTATAAGAAGGTTTAAGAAAAAAAACACCATGGAGATTTTGTGTATCGGTGTTTATACATACATGTATACAGATACATGTATATGTATATTAATGTGTATATGTATATAAACGTGTATATGTATCTACATGTGTGAATATATACATTAATTTCTGCAAGTCATTTGCAATCTGAAATGTAAAACAGTACTTTACAATGTCATGATTTATGGCTATGTTTACACCATGCCACAAAATCCAGTAAGTTTGTATAAAAACACAATAAAAATTGTTGCTAGGTGTTGTTCAAGCAAAGCAAATGACTAGCAAATGCCCCTCCTTTTTATCCAATTTCTTTTTTTTTTTAATTTTTATTTATTTATTTAACAGAGAGAGAGACAGCGAGAGAGGGAACCCAAGCAGGAGGAGTGGGAGAGGGAGAAGCAGGCTTCCTGCCCAGCAGGGAGCCTGATGTGGGGCTCAATCCCAGAACCCTGGGATCATGAACTGAGCCGAAGGCAGACGCTTAAACGATTGAGCCACCCAGGTGCCCCTTTTTATCCAATTTCTATCCATCAGCATGACCCATCTGCGACAGTCTAATTAATAAGCACACATCTGCAAAGGGGTTGAGTCTACATAGCATTTTCCTAGACATTCTTTCCTTCAATCCTTTCCAAAGACTGTGAGCCAATCTGTCATGCTGACCCACCATTTGCTGAGTTCAGCTGATTACAAAATGGGGATGATGCTATATCTACCCCACAAAGTGGCCCCAGAGGCAGGACAGTATAGTTAAGCACAAAGTCTTTGAAGTAAAAGAGACCCAGGGTCTGAGCCCCAGCTCTGCCACTGACCAGCTGTGTGAGGACAAGCAAAGTACATCACCTCCCAAGTTCCCAGTTCTTTATCAATAAAGAAGGGGTGATTTCAGGGATAATGATAATAAAAGTACCTGCCTCAAAGAGCAGAGATGGCCCATGCCTAACTTACAGCAAGTGACTGATAAATGATAAGTATCACTATGCTTGATATGTAGTACCTTGAATATACATAAGTCATTACCACGGTAGCAACTTCTCACTATATTATTGATGGAGACACTGAAATGCTAAAAGGTTTAATGATTTATTGAGTGATCACATGACTAACGAGTGTCAGCAGTCTCACTAGAACCCTCTTCTTACGCCTGACTTGTCCCTTCCTGTCCCCAGGCCCAGAGCTATGTAACGTGCCCACAGGTGAGTTCTGAATAAATATTTAGTGAGATTGTGGTAACGTTCCAATTGATCCAAATATCTCCAGTCCCATAGTCAAAACTGATAACACTTGAGATTCTTCCCTTCTCACTGACCTCTCAATAAAGGGGCAAGGGGGAAGTCGCTAGGTTTGCCTTCCCTGAAATGCTGCTGAGGGGTACTGGCTATTGGTCATTCTCAAGCAAAATAATCATCCTAGAAAGAGGATGCCCCCATTACTGAAAATAAGGAATAATTTCTTCCATATCTCTCGCTGCCATCAATAAAAGAGGGAGGGCTTATCATTTGCCTTTGCTTCTTGATCTATATTTGATGAAACAAGGACATTATTTTAGAATTAAAAAAAACCAAATAGTATAAACAATAGCTTAGAAATAATATTAACAGAATACAAAAACACTGCTAATTACTTGTGCTAATGAACAATTAGAAAATAAAACACTGAACATTTACATTCTTTGAAGGTATTGTGGAATATATTTTGCCACCAGTGTTTTATAAATGAGAATTCTGACACTCCGAGAGGTTAGGTAAGTTGCCCAAAGACACAATCAATAAGTGACAGGGCTGGTATCTGAACTTGGGTCAGTTGACTTTGAATTCAACATTCATGTCATCTCATCACAACTGCCTTTTGAATGTGACCAGGATTAGTGTCACAGATGTGGGAGAACAGTCTGATCCATGTTGCATAAAGATATTCACACACTGGGAACAGTCCGATGTGATAAAAAGAGGATCAAGAGAACCAAACCCCCATTCTACCTGCCATTAAATGCCATTAAATATACAGCCTTAGAGAAATCACATAAGCACTTTTGAAAGCCTTGTTTTTCTTCTGCTGGACTAAACCATCTCAAAGGCCTGTTTATTTTAAAGCTGTATGGTTCTGTTCATTTCTATTTAATCTTAACATTTAGCTGCTACGCTTTATTGTGTAGATCTGTAGGTTCTGAAAAGAGTCAGTAACTTGGAAAAAAGCAAATTACCTTGGTCAGGATATTATACAAAGTTTCAAAACATTATTGAGTCTCAGGGTGCCTGGGTGGCTCAGTCAGTTAAGCGTCTGCCTTTGGCTCAGGTCATGATCCCAGGGTCCTGGGATTGAGCCCCGCATCGGGCTCCCTGCTCAGCAGGGAGCCTGCTTCTTCCTCTCCCTCAGCCTGCCATTCCCCCTGCTTGTGCTCTCTCTCTCTCTGTGTCAAATAAATAAATAAAATCTTTTTTAAAAAGCTTTAAAATAAAAAAAAAACACTATTGAGTCTTTATTAAAAGTCAATACAAAATGGCAAGTATGTGGAAAAACTGGTATTCTCATGTAAGTGGAGGGTAGGTAGATTGGTACAATTTGGGGGCGTGGCAATTTTGGCAATTCTATAAAAATCTGACCCAGATAATCCATCTCCAGGAATTTATCCTACAGCTGTAAAAATACGCTACAGCCATATTCGCCCATGTGCATAGAAGGGTATTCTCTGCAGCACTTTATATGACTGCAAAGGATTAAAAGCAACTGAAGTACCCATCAATAGAGGACTGGTTAAATAAATTAAGATAAACCCACAGTACATAATACTATGCAGCTATTAAGAAAAGTGAAGCAGATGGACTATACTAATATGGAAAGCCCACAAGATGTATTGCTAACTTTTCGGAGGCTGAACAGTGTGGACAGTATTCTTCTGCTTAAGGGGTATGCCGTATGTACTTGTATGTATATGGAATACCTCCGGAAGGACACAGAGACACCTAGTACCCACAGTCACCTCTGGAGACAGGAGCTGAGGGTCTGGAGGACAGAGGACGTAAGAGAGAGGCTTCCTGTCTGGTAGTGTTTCCCTCATTCATTCATTCATTCATTCATTCATCTTTCCCATGCATATGTATTGCTAATTGGATGTGTGGAGGATGGATGGTTGGATGACTGGATGAACAGACAAATGGATGGAGGAAGAGATAAGACAAAGTCAACAGAGAACTATGGTTATTACGTGAAATCAGAGCAAAAAACAACTTGCTCGGACTATCATACGACCTCTAGCCAAGACCACATTTACTCGGCCCAGTCATACACCTTAAGAAGCAGCAGTGAAAACAGCAGTAACTACCTTGTGAGCGTTTTGTGTTCTTCACTTCAATTAATCTACACTTCATCACCACAGAGCAACATGTTATTGCCCATAAACCTACACCTCCCTCACAGAAGGATAAATGGAGGTTCAGAGAGGGGAAGTAACTCACTCAAGGACACCCAGCTTGTAACAGACAGGATCAAGGTTTGACTCTAGGCTGGCTGACTGCCAAGCCGCTAACTCTATCACTGACCCAAACTGATGGTGGCATTGCACCCAACTACCGCGTCACACAAAGTGGACTTGGCCCGCCGGCAGACTGGGTAAATGTGTCCCACAGCATTCTCTCCAAGTTTCGCTTTCACCAAGTAAAAGTACTTGGTTCATCCCAACTTTATTTGGAAGGCCAGGAAAGTTGTGCTTTGTCCCTAAGTGGCCGGATCCACAACACACAGAGTAAATTCTTTCAGTAAAGCTCACCCTGTTCCTCATTAATTCCCCTTCGATTTCACCTCATGGGAAAGACTGGAGACTGGCAGACTAGCGGGCCGTCTCTGTTGCGGAGGTCCAAGCTGGTCCTGAGAGGGCGCCAAGGACCTGCAATGCTGGAAGCAGCCCCTGCCAGCCGGACAGCGACTCATCATTATTTCCTGGAAAGACCCCTTGAGACCTTGAACATAAAAGAGCCTGTTTCCAACCAGAGGATCCTCTCTGGTCTGTGCTATGCCCACAGGGACGCAGCAGCAGTTGCAGGATCAAGAAGCTACTGACACGGGTCTGAGATGACTTCGAAGGCAGCAGTCACACAAAAAAGCCCTCAGCCGCCTCTAGGAATGCAAGCAGCCACCTCGCCTCACCCGCACAATTACGGTGCTCACCTGAGCCCTCCAGGTGCAACCGCATGGGGGGCTCTGCTCCTGCTTCCCTGCTTTCTGTGGTTTGGACACCCTAAACTGCTTTGTCTGAGAATTAGCAAGCTGCTCCAGATAAACATTGTTCTCCAGGGTTGGTTACTTTTAACATAAGCCACCAAAAATCTGTCTGAATGGTACTCCAGGCAAGTAACTCAGTATAATGCTTTAAAAATTTTTTTTCTTTTGGCTTAGCAACAGTACATGCACTTGTGAAGCAACTGTGAATATTCAAATACTGTAATTGGAGATGATTTACATTGTTTTGAATTAACTAAAATTCCATTGTTAAGCACAAATACTGCTCCACTAAATCATCATGCTTTTAATAGGTCCACGTGAGCAGGTTACCGAGCGCATTAGGATTTATAACGCTCCTGGGGAGCTGACCACTGTATTATGCTTCCTGCTGCTAGGTAATATGCATGACACATTTCTGGACACTAATTCATTTATTTAATAGTAACAGTATGCAAAAACAGAGTTCAAAATGAGGCTGACAAAGGAGGTATAAAAGTTTTATTAATCCATAGCTAATCAAAGGCCAGTGGAAGGCATATAATGGTGGCATTTACAGACCATATCAAATGTGAATAAATTAACTTTTTGTTTCCTAAAATCTTACTAATAGGATGTATTCGACTTGAAACATTTATACTTTTAATTACAAAGGAAGGCAATTTGGAGCAGGTTTCCAGCTGCACTTTCCTTAAAAGCTACAACTTCGCATCAAGGATCAACATAAGTCCTGTCATCAGCTGTTGTGTCAAGTATGATCAATTACAACACAAGCTGCTTCATACTAAGAACTGCAGTGCTGTTTATTTTAGTGCTGCTTTAATTGCATGCTGTCAGTCATTAGAAAATTATTTTCTCCGAAAAATGAAGAGTATCTGTTTTTCTCCCATCGCTCTGATCACAACACAAAGCACAGAAGCAGGTAGCATAATGCCTCTTCTAGAAAACCTTTTTTACAGTTTGATGGCTCCGTTTTGCAACAAATCAGAGCAAAGCAAGAAAGAGAGTTTGAAGTACAAGCAAAGGAGAACATCGGGGAAGACCAAGAAACACTGAAGTGTGTGGGAGGATCATTCCCTTGACATAGTTCAGCAAAATATGTTGGGAGAATATTTGCTCATCATTTGTAAATAGAAACAAAAAAATGAAGACATCTAAAACATGATCCTCTCTCCATTCTAGAATTCTACCCACATTCTATTGCTCAGAGCATTTTGTAGCAATCAGCTAGTTCTTACATAATAACCAAGAGTGTTGTTCTCATACTGAAGGTAAGAAAGAGATCCTAGAACTATCCATGGCAGTCGTTTCCTGAGTGATTTTGCAGAGCATAAGCTAAAGAGCTTCTGGATATTAGGAGGGCTTATATTAAAGAAGGGTTCCATGGTCAAATGAGTTTGGGGAATGCTGGATTAAACAAAGCTGTGTTAACATGTATCTCCACTTTAGGTTTTCTCACAGCCTTTAATACACTAAGGGACACTGTAAAACTCCAAGAGGAGGATATGGTATGAAGTGTTTCCCAAATTTATTTGATTGTGGAATTTTTACTGAGAAGGGAAAAGGAGACACCATTCTAAAATCCAAGGCTTAAGGTTCACACTGACAATTAGGACACATACCAATGGATCTTAAATCTTTCCTGGAGGGTCTCCAAATTCTGCCCTCACCACCCCTCTCTGCTACCTATTGAGAGAAGCCCACCCCCATCTCCACCTCAGGAACTTTACAGTCAGTGCCAAAATCCATACCCATACCCCTTAGCGCACGCACATACAATCCTATTGCCAGTATCTTAACCTCTAACCCAGAAGTTCCTGCAAATACCTGTTAGTCACCTTGGGAGAAGTAATAATTTTTAATACAGTACAGAAGATGTACATTATGCTTTATTTTATGCAGAGGGGATGCACTCAGAGCAACAGGCCTGAAAGGGTGGTAAATATTTCATGTTCATCGTAAAGCTTACAACAATCTCTATTGCTCTTTAATCAGGCACCCATGGGTATCAGACAAAAAATAAATAGCCCCCACCCCCAGGATCACTGTTGTATTTTGGCACCAGGATATGACTCATTCAAAAAAGCACTGGGATGCTACTAAAACACTACTAGAGTTAGTAAGTAAGCTTAATAAGGTCACAGGAGATGAGCATTAAGACATCAATTGTATTTCTATATACTAACAATGAACAACTGGAAAAAAATTAGAACAGTACTATTTACAGTAGCATTACAAAGTGGGGATAAATCTAACAAAATAAGTGCAAGAGCTGTGAGCCAGGAACTACCAAATGTCAATGGGAGAGATGAAAAAGGGCCAAAAGAAATAGAGAGCTGTATTGTGTTCATAAAATGCAAGACTCAAGATTAAGATCTTAATTCTCTCCAAATTGATCTTTATGATTATCAAAATCCCAGTCAGAACATCAACAAGTATTTTGGTAGAAATTAACAAGGTGATTCTAAAATTGATATGGAAAAGCAGAGGATCTAGAATGGCCAAAATGATTTTGAAAAGAAGAATAAAATCGGAAGACATTCACTAATTGATCTCAAGACTTATTACTCAAAAGCTACAAGAATCAAGACAGTGTAATACTGACATAAGGATAGACATGTAGATGAATGGAAAGTCCAGAACCTGACCCACAGAAATATGGTCAATTGATGATCAACAAAGGTGCTAAGGTAACTCAATGGAGAAAGTCTTTTCAACAATGGTACTGGAATGATTAGATGCAACTGAATGTCAAAAAATGAACCTTCATCATTTCTTCATACTATATATAAAAATTAACTTGAGATGGTGTGAATGGGTGGCTCAGTCAGTTAAAGTGCTTGCCTTCAGATCAGGTCATGATCCCAGGGTCCTGGGATCTAGCCCCACGTCCGGCTCCCAGCCTGCTTCTCCCTCTCCCTCTGCTACTCCCCCTGCTGGTGTGCTCTCTCTCTCTCTAATAAATAAATAAATAAATATAATCTTAAAAAAAATTAACTTGAGGTGAATCATAGACATATAAGTGAAACCTAAAACTACAAAACTTCTAGAAGAAATACATGACCTTAGGTTAGGTAAAGCTTTCTTAGAACACAAAGAGCACAAACCATAGAAGAAAAAAATCGGCAAATTAGATTATCAATATTAAAAATGTTTGTTCTTCTAAACACTCAGTTATGAAAATGAAATGGCAAGCTACAAGACTAGGAAAAATATTTGCAAAACAAATATCTGATAAGGGATTTGTATCCAGAGTATTAAAAAAACTCATAAATTAATAATAATAAAACAAATGAATCAATTTTTTAAATGAACAAAAATGGGAACAGATACCTCACCAAAGAAGAGATACGATGGCAAATAAACACATAAGTTACTAGAAGATGCAAATTAAAAACACAGAGAGATGCCACTACATGCATACAAGAACGGCCGAGCACTAGCAAGTCTGAAAACATGAGGGGTTGCTGAGGAGATGCAGCAGCTCTAACTCTGTTACATTACCGTTTGGAATGCAAAATGGTACAGTCACTTTGGAAATCTGTTGGAAGTTTCTTATAAAGTGAAACACACACGACCATACAACTCAGCAATCCCATTCCCAGGTATTTACCTGAGAGAAATGCAAACACATGTCCACACAAAAACCTGTATGTTAATATTTACAGCAGCCTTATACATAATTTCCATAAACTGAAATGCCTCAAATATCTTTTAAAAAGGCCAATGGATAAGTAAATTATGGTACATCAGCACAACAGAATAGTATTCAGCAGTGAAGAGAAACTGATGCATGCAACAACATGGACAAATCTCAGAAATACTCTCATTGAGAGGTGCCAGGCACAAAACAGTTCATACTGTGTGATTCTATTTACATAACAATCTTGAAAAGGCCAAACTATAGGTACAGAAATCAGATCAGTTATTTCCAGAGACTATGAGTTATGAGAGAGGATTGACCAGAAAGGGCTTCAAGGGAAAATTTAGAGATGAAAGAAATATTCTGTATCTTGATTTTGATGGTAACAGGACTAATACATTTATGAAAACTCACTGAACTCAAAAGAGTATTCTACTGTATGGAAGTTATACCTCTATAAAACTGATTTTTAAAATAGGGCATAAATTCACACTTGATTTGGTTCATCTTATATTCTATCTAACATAGCCAAATAAATTATGATTCTACAAATTTAGTGGTTTATATACAAGTTTAATTTTAATGTGGAGGATTCAGGTTGGTAGATTCTTGATATTGAAAATTGTTTAACATATGGTCAAAACCACAGTGAAATTGCCCCACACAAGTGGTAAAACATACTGGTGTTATTATGAGAATTCTTAATTGAAGGAAGTGGCCAACTAAAAACCACAAAGAAACGGAAAGTGCCAGATGTGGTTCTGCCTACCAGGTCTGAAACATCTCAGTCCTGGCTTTGATCCGAGGAACTCTGAGCATCTAAGCTAGACTGGCAGCTAGAAAGCCCTTCCAATCAGGGACATAAAAGATGGACTTTGTAGCTTCTGACTTATATACTGCTCAGCTGTCTCAATAAATGTGTTCCCACCAGTTCATTTACTGCCTCTGGCATTATCTCCACGTCCTTCTCTTTTCTCTCACACTGGCGTGTTCATTTGAAAAGCCAACATTTCTGTAAGTATATAATTATAAAAAATATTATGAGCGATTTGATGGAAGCAGTTAAAAACCTGGAGGAAATGGATATTTTCCAGAAAAATACGAGTGACTAAAATTGATCTATATTACTAAATGTCATAGGATCCTACACTTATAAAATGGCACATTACAAAAGTAATTGAATTTTGTGACATGTAAATTATACCTCAATAAAGCTGTTTTTAAAAAGTTTGTAAAAGAAATTGGTCTACAAAAAAGGACAAAGCTTGAACAGACTAGTTATCACAGAAGACATCGTAAAAATGATTGACGATCTATCATTTTTAAAGAACCAGAACTAAAGAGTTTCACAGATGAGTTCTGGCTCACCTTTAAGAAACAGATAATTCCTTTATAATTCAAAATATTACAGATTGTAATAAAAAGTTGGAAAAGTGCCCCAATTCATTTTATGATTCCAACACAACCTTAATACCAAGACCTGATAAATAGAAAACTATAGCCTTATCTCATTTAGAAATTTAAATGCAAAATTTCAAATCAAGTATTAGCAAAGAGAATCAAGCAGTGTATCAAAATAACTCTGGTCTATGACCAAGTAAGGTTTACTTCAGAAATGCAAAGATAATTCAGAATCAAGAAGTCTTTCTTTTTCTTTTTTTTATAAAAGATTTTATTTATTTATTTGACAGAGAGAGACACAGCAAGAGAGGGAACACAAGCAGGGGGAATGGGAGAGGGAGAAGCAGGCTTCCTGTGGAGCAGGGAGCCTGATGCAGGGCTCGATCCCAGGACCCTGGGATCATGACCTGAGCCAAGGGCAGACGCTTAACGACTGAGCCACCCAGGCACCCCCCCCTTTTTTTTTTAGAATCAAGAAGTCTTTCAACATAATTCATGACATCAACTAATTAAATGAGAAAAATTACATGATCATATCATTAGATGCTGAAAAGCCTTTTTTTTTTTTTTCTGAAATAGTTGCACTCATCAGATGTGGTCCTTTTGGGCTCAGGAAGTCATCACCCCCTGGGAATGAGCCACTCTGTCTGTCAGGTAATGCTAACCTGGGGAAGTTGCAAGGTTTCATCTCAGTCTGTCAGATCTTATGGCTTCAGGAGGTGGGGCATTTGTTTTTCCTCGCTTTGTAGTGAAAGCCTCTCAAAGTGACACTTCAGTAAACATTGCTGTGAGTGCTACGGCCCATACCTGTGGAGACTCCAGTTTAAAAATTATGCTATTATAGGGCGCCTGGGTGGCTCAGTTGGTTAAGCAACTGCTTTTGGCTCAGGTCATGATCCTGGAGTCCCAGGATCGAGTCCCAGGATCATGTCCCTCATCAGGCTCCCGGCTCAGCGGGGAGTCTGCTCCTCCCTCTGACCCTCCCCTGTCTCATGTGCTCTCTCTCATTTTCTCTCTCTCAAACAAACAAACAAACAAACAATCTTTAAAAAAAAAATTATGCTATTATAAAGAGAAGGACAAAACTGGAGAGAAATGCAGGAAAACTGAGCCAGGGTCCAGACACCAACACAAATTCATTTGTTTTTTTTGCCCAGCTCCTCAACCTTTCTAGGCCTCAGTGTGCTCATCTGAGAAAGGTGAAGCTATTTTATGTCTTAGTTAAGTTACGGTCCACTCCATAGTTCAATGCTTCTTCTGCTTGACCAACTTCTTTTAAAGATACACAGGGCAGCATTAACTGCACATTGACACAGGTGGAATATCAAGCTTTAATATGAAGATTGGAATTCTTCCCTGATATTTCAATTATGTCTTATGGTCGATTTTTTCCTTCCTTAAGAAGTCACCTGCTGACTTTTAGAAATTAATGGTAGGGGCACCTTGCTCACTCAGTCGGTAGAGCTTGCGACCCTTGATCTCAAGGTTGTGAGTTCAAGCCCTACGTTGGGTATAGAGATTACTTAAAAATAAAATCTTTAAAAAAATTAATGGTAAATAGCATTCAACAGGCAAAGTTTTGTTTTACACACAATTTTAAGATAGCATTTACCAAATAGGAGAATAGGTATTACATGCTTTTAAAAAATGGGTTGTAGGGTCAATTATAAATTTCTGGGTTTTAAAGGAAACACATTTCTCAACTGATGGAGCCAAACTTTAATTGCTAATGTGCACGGTGAGCTCCAAAAAGGGGTATCCTATGCCCAAACATGATTAACTTCAGTTAGCTTAACTTCCCTCCCTCTCTCTTTTCACTTCTTCCTCCCTCCCTCCCTCCCTTACCTCCCTCCTTCCTTCCTTCCTTCCTTCCTTCCTTCCTTCCTTCCTTCTTCCCTCCCTCCCTTCCTCCCTTCCTCCCTTATTCCCTTCCTCCTTCCTAGCAGAGTCAAAGGACTAGAATTTTTCAGACTGGCTTTGGAAAACACTAAATGCACAAGGTGGAAACTTATGCAGAATGAGAAATAAAACAAAAGCAGTCTTGATCTAGAGTCATCGAGACTTTGTGTTTGTCTTTTGGAGGCTGCTTAAGACTTTAAAAACTAAATTAAAAGCAATTTTTTTTCTCACGATGAAGTGAGAAGTCCTGTTTTCCAAAGCCAGGTGCTCCTTCTACCTCAAGAGGTTAAGTCTGAAATGAGAGATGGGAGTGGGCAGCTCAGAAGAGCATAGAGGGCAGCCACTGCCTTGTATTTGCTCACCATTTCTGGGTGAGAGCAGCAAGCATGGAGTGACGAAGTCATCACTGCCCTAAATCCCCAATCATGTCGGATTCCACTCCAAAAACCACTGGGGCAGCTGGCCATGCGAGAGCCTAAAGGTTAAGCACATACCATTGACCTCGGAGAAATGAGTTCTCACATCATTAAATACGGCGTGTTCTCTGGCTTTGCCTGATTACACCGAAAAGTGCACTGGGAGCATTATTTAAGGCTTCGATGTTCCACCTACATTTGTACAACACAAAATCAATATCTTTACACTGCCTTTGTTTGCCTGGATTATGTTTAACTACTGAGGGGCTTTTAAGACACCAGTCAGGTTTAACATCTTGTGTGTTACATAAGCAAGTGTGTGAACAGAAAAATACTAATATCTCTTTGTTTTCTTTCCCTCTAGGTTGTCAGGACAAGAAATATGAAACAGCTTATTTGGAGTATGCTTCTATCTGGATATACAGATACACAATTTATAATCTTGGTAACAAAAATGTTTTCCCCTTGACCTAAAAGACTCTTTGACAGTGGTACTTTTAGAGAACACTGAAAGAATAGATTATTCAATAAATAGCATGGACTGGCTTTCCATTTGGGGAAAATATTAGACCCCAAGATAGACACATATAAATTTCCAGATGGATTAACTTTTTAAACACAAAAAGTACAGGCATTTGACAAATACTAGGAAAATTTTTAAAAAATTTTAATAAAGTCATAAAGGAAAGGATTAATATATTTGACTATGTAAAATTTGTGAATAGCAAAAAATAATTCAAATAAAGTTAACTTTACCTAACCTTTATTTAATACTTACTATGTAATAGAAACTAAGCCAAGTCTTCACATATATTGACTCCTTTCTTCCCAAAAGAAAGATAATTGTAAGGTAATTGTAAGATAGCTGACTGTATTAGGGTTCTCCAAAAAGACAAAACCAATACAGTGCACGTGTGTGTGCACGCACACACACATGTGTATAATAAACGGATTTGTTATTAGGAATTGGCTTAAGTGATTATGTAAGCTGACAACCCAGGAGAGTGGATGTATAGTTCCAGTCCTAGTCTGAAGGCCTGAGAACCAGGAGAGTCAAGGATGCAAGGTGCCGTCCAAAAGCCAGCAGGCTTGAGATGCAAGAAGAGCTGCTGTTTCAACCCATGTCTGAGGGCCAGAGAAGACCAACATCCCAGCTCAGCAGTAAGGCAGGGAGGTCCCCTCTTACTCAACTGTTTTGTTCTAGTTAAGTCTTCAATTAATTAGATGAGGCTCATCCACAGTAGGGAGGGCAATCAGCTTTACTCAGTCTATCCATTCAAATGTTAATCTCACCCAGAAATACTCTCACAAACACACCCAGAATAATATTTGACCAAATGTCTGGGCACTCTGTGGCCCAGTCAAGTTGACACACAAAACTAACTATCATGCAGATACTGTCCCCTTATAGCATGTGAGGAAACTAAAGCTTAAATTGTTTGAACAGAATCCCACAGCTAGGATGGTAAAGTCAAACCTTGTTGCCAGTACTATCTGAAATCAAAAGGGAATCAACAAACTGGGGGGAATGTTTGGAAAATGCAAGACAAAATAAAAATATTAATAGCAATAGCAATAACAAGGTCTTTTACAAATCAACAAAAATGATAAGTACCTTTATATTAGAATTGCCAAACAAAGCAAAACATATAGACAAAACAGATGGCAGAGGAAATGACTATTAAAAAATAAATATGCTCGGGCGCCTGGGTGGCTCAGTTGGTTAAGCGACTGCCTTTTTGGCTCAGGTCATGATCCCAGGGTCCTGGCATAGAGTCCCACATTGGGCTCCCGGCTCAGCAGGAAGCCTGCTTCTCCCTCTCCCACTCCCCCTGCTTGTGTTCCTGCTCTCGCTGTCTCTGTCTCTGTCAAATAAATAAATAAAATCTTTAAAAATAAATAAATAAATAAATATGCTCAATCTCATTAATGATAAAAGAAATGCAAATCAAAATAATGAGGCATCATTACAGATACTGTATCTGTATCTGATGGCACATCAGATTTGAAGATTATGTATAAATCATACCAAGTGTGAACTCTTCCTCTCATGTTGGTGCTTTAGAATTATTTTTGTACCAAAGTATTCCCCTCAGACAAAGCTTTAGAATGCTTTGACTTCTATTCAAATGTTCCCCCCAATCTGTTTATTATTATTGCCTATTACAGGCCCTCAATCTCTTATCTACAATTCTAAAATAAATTTTAAAAAACTATGAACAGTTTTATCAGTAGTCCTTTAGTAGCAAAACTTTAACTGACTGGAGCTCAGTTAATGGGAAAACCTGACTTGAACTGCCATGATACTATAAAAGATTTTATTTATCACAGGTAAACATTCATGTTTTGCTGTAGAAATAATTATGCCCTTGATTACGAGGTATTGCCCATTCCTCAAGGATTTTTTAAGTAATAAATATATAAAATAAATTATCATTTAAAATTGAAAATTCTCAATTCCTAAACATAATGGACCTCATAGGTTTTAGAAAAGAACAGTGAGTCTTTATTTTAGTTTTGTATAAAAACATGCCTTTTAGGGGTGCCTGGGTGGCTCAGTCAGTTAAGCGTCTGCCTTCGGCTCAGGTCATGAGTCCCAGGGTCCTGGGATCGAGCCCCACAACAGGGTCCCTGCTCAGTGGGGAGTCTGCTTCTCCCTCTCCCTCTGCCTCTCTCCCTGCTCATGCTCTCTCTCTCTCTGTATCTCTGTGTCTCAAATGAATAAATAAAATCTTTAATAAAAAAAAAGATGCCTTTTAAAAATTTTACTCTTGGGGTGCCTGGGTGGCTCAGTTGGTTAAGCATCTGATTTTGGCTCAGGTCATGATTTCAGGGTCCTGGGATAGAGTCCTGTGTCAGGCTCCGCTTTCAGCAGGGTGTCTGTTTCTCCCTCCCCCTCTCCCTCCCTACTGCTTTCTCTCTCTCTCAAATAAATAAAATATTTAAAAAAAAAATAAAAATTTACTCTTCATATTTAGCTTCCCAACGTATTTAATCAAACCTCAAGCTGTTTAAGGGGATCCACCAAAAATCCTACTGCTAACATCATACTTAACTTTAAAATGAGAGAGAATTCAAGAATGTGTATTCTCACCACTCTGTTCAATATTGTACTGGAAGATTCTCCTCTATTCAATCCTTGAGATGATGATGGTCATGGCTAACACCTTCATTTCACCCTTCAACTGGAAGGGTCCAGCCGAGCCACGTCCAGACTCTTGGCCGACAAAAACTAAGATAATAGATGTTATTTTGTTAAGCCATTTAAGTCTGGGTCTAATTTGTTATGCAGCATTTGTCACATAATACTAGAACTAAAAAATGTTAGTAAAACTAACAATTGAGTTTTTTAAGGTCATAGGATACAAGGTCAATATGGAAAAATTGTTACTTCTTTATACTAGCTATAAACAATTGGAAATTGAAAAATTTTCAAATATGCTATTTACTTTGGCATGAAAAAATCCATTAAACATAAAAGATAAATTTAGTAAAATATGTGCAAGACTTGTTTGTTGAAAAATATAAAACATTTCTGACAGAAATTAAAGAAAACCTAAAGAAAAGGAGAGATATATTATGTTCATGAGTGGGAAGGCTCAGTATTGATAAGATATTAATTATCCCCAAATCAATCATACTATAGAGTCAATGCAATTTCAATCTAAATTTGAACAGGCAATTTTGTAGAGACTGAGAACTTATTCCAAAATTTATATGGAAATTCAAAAGACCTAAAATAGCCAAAACAATTAAAAAAAAAGATAAAAGTTAAGGATTTATACTAGCTGATTTCAAAACTTATGATAAAAATACATTAATCAAAATAGTGTGGGGAGGTGGATGGGGCATGGGCTAGGATGAGTGATGGGTGTTAAGGTGGGCACTTGTGATGAGCACTGGGTGTTATATGTAAGTGATGAATCACTAAATTCTACTACATCTGAAACCAATTTTACCATTCATGCTAACTAACTAGTATTTATTATTATTTTTTTAAAGATTTTATTTATTTATTTGACACAGAGAGAGAGAGAGCACGCACAAGCAGGGGGAATTGTAGGCCGAGAGAGAGGGAGAAGCAGGCTCCCCGCTGAGCAGGGAGCCCAATGCAGGGCTCAATCCCAGGACCCTGGGACCATGACCTGAGCTGAAGGCAGATGCTTAACCGACTAGCCACCCAGGCGCCCCAACTAACTAGAATTTAAATTTTTAAAAATAATAAAATAAAATCTCTATCTAGTTAAAGAAACAAAAAACAAAATAGTGTGGCTCTTCCACAAGGATGGTTATATATCTCAGTGGAACAGCATAGAGTCCATAGATAAACCTAGATATATAAGATAAGCTGATTTCCAATGTGGAAAAGACAGTCTCATCAAAAAACGGGACTGGAATAACTGGATACCTACGTGAAAAAAAAAAATTCTGAACCTGAATCCTAATCTCAAACCATATATTTACACATCTGATAAAGAAATACACTCCAGAATATATAAAAAACTCTTACAGCTCAGCAATAAAAATATAAATAATCCAATGTTGAAAATGGTCAAAAGATTTGAACAGATATTTCACCAAAGAAGATATGTAAAGAGCCACTAAACACATGAAAATATTATTTTTTTCCATTTTTTAATTATTTCTCTTAATTTCCAAACTTTTTTTTAATGTTCAATTAGCCAGCATATAGTACATCATTAGTTTTAGATGTAGTGTTCAATGATTCATTAGTTGCATATAACACCCAGTGCTCATCACAACACAGGCCCTCCTTAATACCTGTCAACCGGTGACCCCATTCCCCCATTCCCTCTCTTCTGTGACCCTCAGTTTGTTTCCCAGAGTCCAGAGTCTCTCATGGTTTGTCTCCCTCTCTGATTTCTATTCTTAACATTATTATTCTTTAGGGAAATGCAAATTAAAACCACAAGATATGACCATACTGTTGTTACAATGGTTAAAATGAAAAGGACTAACCATACCAAGTGTTGGTAATGACATAGTACAACTGAAATTCTTATACATTGCTAATGGGAATTAATATGTACAGCTACATCAGAAAAGTGTTTGGCATTTTCTTTTAAAGTTTAACACGCATTTATCACATCATCCCTGTATAATAAATACACAGTCCTACTTCTAGGTATTTACCCAAGAGAAATAAAAACATATGTCCACACAAAGACTTGTACACAGATATTCGTAACTGTTTCATTCATAAGACCCCAAAATTTGTAAGCATCCCAAATGTCCATCAATAGGAAAATGGACTACCCATTTGTGGTATATCCATTGAATGGAATACTACTCAGAAATAAAATAGAACTACTGATAGGTACAATATGCATGAGTCTCAAAAGCATTTTGCTGAGTGAAAGAAACTCAATATACTATACTACTATGTGATTCCATTTATGTAAAATCTGAGAATAGAAAAGCTAAACTATTGTTATAGAAAACAGATGAGTAGTTGCCAGGAGTTAGGGTTGGAGGAGGAGGAAAACAGAACAAAAGAGAAAGGGAATTTTTGTGGTTATGAAAGTGCTTAATATTATTTTTTGTTATGACAGCAGAGGTGAGTGTATTTGTCAAAAACCAAGCTGTATACTTATTGGGGGTATATTTTTATGCAAATTATACTTTAATAAAGTTGTTTTTTAACATAAACATCTAAAGAAAAAAATGAATTTATGATTAAACAGCATATTGAACACAGATTAACACAGGATTAGTGTACTAGAATACAGATCAGTGGGAATTACTCAGAATACACCATAGAGACAAAGAGGTGGACAATATTAATAGAACTGAAGAGAAATGAAAAATGAAAAGAAGAAATCTGATATATGTCTAAACAAAGTTGCAGAAGGATAGAATTAGAATGGAAAAAACACAATAGAGAAAATGGCTGAGAATTTCACGAATGGATGAAAGATATAAATCCATAGATACAAAAAGCATAGCTACTACCAAACAGGTTAATAATATTAAATAAATCCTAGACATATCATGGCAAAACTACTGAGCATCAAAGACAAAACAAAACAAAAAATCTTATAAGCAGCAAGAGAGAAAGGATAGAGCATCTCCACAGAATAACAACTAGATAAACAGCAACAATGGAAGCTAGGAGATGGTGAATTATAATCTCTTTGAAGAGCTGAGCAAAAAATAAATGTCAGCCTGCAATCATATACCCAGCAAAGCTATCTTTCTAAGTTTTGAAACTATCCTCCTTTAAGAATGAGAACAAATTAAGCATATTTTCTAACTTTAAAAACAAACAGAAATGAAGAGCGCTTATCATCGACAAAGTTTTCACTATAAGGAATTTCTGAAAGATTTTCTTTAGAAAGAAGGAAAATGTCAGAAGAAAGGTCTGACATGTAAGAAGGAAAAATGACCAAAGAAATTGGGTAAACTGTGTAATTATTTATCTGTATAAAAACAATAATGCCTAATGAGTTTAAAAAGCATCCATACTTCTGAACAACAATATTATATCAGTTGGAAGGGAGTAATTTGATCAAAGTATTCTTGTATTATTCTGGGAAGTGGTTAAAATATTAATTAATTTTATACTTCCCAATGCATAAGATTTTGAGAACAACCAATAAAAGAATAGACATAGCATAACTTCCAAATTTGAGAGAGAAAACAATGATATAAGAAAACAAACTCAATCCAAAAAGGTGTGATAATTAGAAGCCAGGTCATTCAGGGTCTTACAGGCCTTAGTAGGGGTATGGATTGGGGTCCAAGTGTAGAACTCTGTTGAAATCATGGAAGATCCAAGGTAAATGTGAGATACATTCATTCCCAGTGCCCAAGATGCTTATTCTCTGATGGAAGGCACTTCCTATCTCAGTGGTTGATTGTAGCTCAATGGGGCAAAGTTTTAAGCTCAACATCCAATCTGCTCACCTATGCTCTGGAAATCCAGTGACAGTTCCTTGCTGCTGTGCTATAATTTCAAAATCAAGATAGCATATGTAGCCTGCGGGGTGGTAGGTGTAGAGAAACACTTAAGAACTAGAATACCAATGCCTTATCAGGACAATCAAGATCCTCCAAAATCTCAAAAAGTAGTCCAAACACATTTAAAATTATTATTTCTTATCTACCACATGAATGGGACCACATGCGTGGACCAGGTACATGGATGTGTGAAGTGGGTGGTTTACAAGGAACTGCAATAAACTTGAGAGTTCAAGTGCCCCAAAGAACCTATCAATCTCCTTGGCTCCAGCCCATTGTTGCCATGCAGAAACTTTGTTGTCATCTGAGCACTGGATTCTACCTGTGTGCAGAAACTAGCCAAATTCTCAGTTCCATGAAAATGCCCCAGTTTTTTTGACTCCACATCTTTGCTCATATGACTGCTTCTCTTCAAATTTTTTTTTATTAAAGATTATTTAAATCAGCCTTAGGTTCACCAAAATTGAGAGGAAGGTACAAAGACTTCCCATATATCCATTGCCTCCACACATGCATATCTCTCCTATTAGCAACATACCCTACCAGCATGGTACATTTGTTACAACTGATGAACTTATACTGATGCATAATAATCACTCCAAGTCCATATTTTACACTAAGGATCGCTCTTGGTACTGTGCATTCTATAGGTTTGGACAAATGCATAATGACATGTATCCACGATTATGGCATCAGAGTATTTTTACTGCCTTAAACATCCTCTGTTCCCCCTTCCTCCAACCAGCTCCTGGCAACTACTGATATTTTTACTGTCTCCACAGTTTTTCCTTTTTCAGAATGATACATAATTGGAATCATATAGTATGTAGCCTTTTCAGATTGGCTTCTTTCACTTAGTAATATGCATTTAAGGTTCCTCCACGTCCTTTCATGGCTTGATAGTTCATTTATTTTTAGCACTGAATAACAGTCCATTGTCTGAATGTACTACAGTTTGTTCACCTACTGAAGGACATCTTGTCAAAACTTGGTTGCTTCCAAGTTTTGACAATTATGAATAAAGTTGCTATAAACATCTGTGTGCAGGTTTTTGTGTGGACATGTTTTCAGTTCCTTTGGGTAAATACCAAGGAGTATGATTGCTGGATTGTATGGTAAATGTATGTTTAGTTTTATTTTTAATTGTCAAACTGTTTTCCACAGTGGCTGTACTATTTTGCATTCCCACCAGCAATGAATGAGAGTCCCTGTTGTTCTGCATCCCCATCTGCATTTGGTGTTGTCAGTGTTCTGGGTTTTGGCCATTCTAATAAATATGTATCTTCTTTGATGAGGGATTTTAAGGTTTTGGTTCATTTTTAATTGGGTTGTTTCTTTTCTTATTGTTGAGTTTTAGGAGTTCTTTGTATATTTTGAGTAACAGTTCTTTAAAAGGTATGTCTTTTGCAAACATTTTCTCCAAGTCTGTGGCCTTGGTCCTGATTGTAGTAGGAAAACGTCTAGTTTCTCACCATTAGTATGACGTTAGCTGTAGATTTCTTTGCAGATATTCTTTATCAAATTGAGGAAGTTCCCCTCTACTCCTAGTTTACTGAGTTTTATCATCAATAGGTGTTGAATATTTTCAAATGCTGTTTTCTGCATCTATTGATATGATCATGTGATTTTTTTCTTCTTTAGCTTGTTGATGTGATGGAATACATAATTGGTTTTCAAATGTTGAACCAGCCTTGCCTACTTGGGATAAATTCCACTGGGTCCTCATGTACAATTCATTTTACACATTATTGGAACTGAATTACCAATATTTTTTGAAGATTTTTACATCTATGCTCATGAGAAGTATTGGTCTATGGTTGGGTTTCCTTGTAATGTCTTTGTCTGATTTTGGTATTAGTGTAAAACTATAGCATGAGTTAGGAAATATTCCTTCTGCTTCTATCTTCTGAAAAAGATTGTAGAAAAATGGGAAGATTTCTCCCTTAAATGTTTGCTAAAACTTACCAGTGCACCCATTTGGGCCTGGTCCTTCCTGTTTTGGAAGATTATTGATAGACCATTAATATTCAAAGTGATTATTGATAGACCATTGATATTCAAAATGATTAGTGATATAGTTGGATTAATAGCTACCATATTTGTTACTGTTTTCTATCTGTTACCTTGTTCATTGTTTCTATTTTTGTCTTCCACTCTTCATCTGTCTTTTGTGGCTTAAACTGAGCACTTTATACACGATTGCTTCTTTCTATCTTCTCTTTTCCTCCCTGACCCTCCATTATCTTCTGACAAAATCCTATCCAGCTTCCAAGGCCATTGCCAAGCCACATACCTTTCCAAGCTAGGTAGATACTGTTTCTCCACACCCTGAACTCCCCATGTACATGGTTTTACTAGTCCTGTGTTACTTGTCCTGATGAGTTTTATTACAGCTATTTGTTATATACTAAATTCCCTAGTAGGCCTAAGGTTTTTTAAAAGCAGGACTGTGAGTTTTTTCATCTTTGTATCACCTTTGCAACATAGCTCAGAGCCAAGTACAGAGAAAATAAATATTTGTTCAATAAACTGAAGTACTAAATAGTGTGATTCATATAAAAAGCCCACTGTAGGTCAGAATGGAGAGATCAATGTGATCTGAAGTAGTCAGGTAAGGCTGGAAGGAGTGGGAGGTGGATGGAGGAGGGTGAGGGGAAGAGGTCCTTGTGGAAGAAGGAATAGCTCCAACATAGGCCTGGAAACATGATGGGCATTAAAGCACCCTGTCCTCCCTCTTATCTCTAAGAAAATGGATTGGCAGAGAAAGTGCTCTTTACTGACTGGCCATTCTCAAGTGTCCAGAAAACCCTCTGTAAGATATATCCTCTAGTCATATTATTACTTCAGTCCAACTATGTATGAGGCAATAAACAATGAAGTATGGAATAAAATGTTCTTCCCAAAAGGCTGTTTTCTTTAGATTCTGATTTCTTTAGATTATCCTAGATTATACAGGTGGGACCTAAATGCAATTACACATACGCTTAAAAGAGAAGGCAGAGGGAAAATTTGACAGAAGAGGAGGCAATGTGGCTCTGGAGGCAAAGAGTGGCAATGAAGTGATAATCTATGCCAAACTTGGACTATCATATATTTATTCATTCTTTAATAAACATTGATTAAGAAATAATTATGGGCCAGAACTGTGCTAAGTGCTACAGATAGAGCACTGGATAAAATGTGATTATCAACTTTCAAAAGGCTCACAGTCTAGTGGAGAAATTAGCTCTCGGTAAGTTGAAAATTGCCCATTTCAATGCCTTCTTTTCATGAGTAATCTTGGAGTCATTATATTTTGGAACATTTGGACAGCTACATTCACCTGAGGCTTAATAGGTCTCTCCCAAGGGCAGAGCTTAGTGTAGTTAAGTGTGGGAGTCACAGAGAGGTTCTTATCATATGGCTTTATGGTAGTGCAGAATAAATCTGACTTACCATGCTATAATACTTCAATGAAAGGAAACAGACTGATGCAGGAAAAAGAAAAGAATTTTTAAAAGTGTAGTTAAAATCTTCAGAGAGATTCAAGACATCAGAGCCATAAAACTAT
The DNA here is from genome assembly GCF_011800145.1 of Mirounga leonina. Lineage (NCBI taxonomy): Eukaryota > Metazoa > Chordata > Mammalia > Carnivora > Phocidae > Mirounga > Mirounga leonina. Next base: position 34,850,095 of record NW_023270839.1, read on the forward strand.
TACATACTATACTAGTAAACTACTATAAACTATTACATATTACATAAAACTATTACATACTATACTATTAAAAAGAAGTATCCAGAGTTCCTAGAAATTAAAAATTAGGACAGCCAAAATAAAACATAATTCAAACAGAAGAGCTGAATCAGAAACGATAAGACTAAAGTTCAATATGGAAAGCTAGAAGATTGAGCTGATGAATTTTTGCAAAATACAATGCAAAAATAACAAAAGAATAAAAAGTTTAAAGTAAAATTAAGAGTCATGGATGATAGTCTGAGAGATAAAATCTATCAATAAGAGTTCTAAAAGAGAGATGATGGAGAGAAATAAGTACGAAAGAGAATTTTTTCCTGAAATGAAGAAAGGGTTAAGTGATTAGATAGAAAACACATGCTAAAAATTGCATAGAAGTGCTGGAGGTGGAGGTACCCATAATATATAGACAAATACTGGAGAAAGTTCTGACATTTGAGAATAAAAGGAAAGCCTGTTAAGCTTCTAGTATGTTTGGGGGCAGGAGATGCAAGAATATTACTTACTAAAGAATGGTAATTAAACTGGCATTGGACTTCTAATATGTAACATGTAATGCTAGGAAACAATGGAAAAATTTCTTACAACTATTGAGGAAAAAGAATTTTGAACTAAAGTTCTATGCCAATTAATAAATAATTCAGTTAGACTGAATAATGCCCCCTAAAAATATCCATATCCTAATCCCTGGAACCTGTAAATATTTCCTGTTATGGCAAAAAGGACTTTGCTGATATGATTAAAGATCCTGAGATGAGGAGATTATCCTAGATTATATAGGTGGGACCTAAATGAAATTACATGTACCCTTAAAAGAGAAGGCAGAGGGAAAATTTGACAGAAGAGGAGGCAATGTGGCTCTGGAGGCAAAGAGTGGATTGATGCAGCCATGGCCAAAAGCCAAGGAAACAGTGGCCACAAGAAACTCAAGAGGCAATGGACAGATTCTTCCCTAGAGCCTCTGGAGGGAGCACTACCAAGCTGATACCTTGATTTCAGCCCTGTGATAATGATTTCAGACTTCTGGCCCCAAAACTGTGAGAGAAGAAATTTCTGCTGTTTTAAGACACCAAGTTTGTGTTAATTTGTTAGAGCAGCTACAAGAGACTGATACAGTGAGTTACTACCCAAGCAGTACAATGAAAATTTCAGGTGCTGTACACACAACAGCTGAGATTACCAGAAAGACTAAGACAGTATTTCAAAGCCAAGGAAAGACATAAACATCCCCAGATTCGAAGCAGCCTAAAATGATCCCAATATTAAATCATTAATGGATATTAATAATCAGCAAAATTGGGGACAAATACAGATTTTAACCAACAGTACTCTTTTACTTGAGAATTTCTTATTTGAATCAGCCTTCTCTGTCCCAGTATTTTAAAGCTACATAATATCCATGCTGGCATCTGGGACAGAATTAATTCCCAAAACGCCTTTTTTGCAGAGCTCTTCGCTCTTCCAGTCTTTGTGTTTAGTAAAGTAGTGCAGTAACCAAATATCACAACAGGAGTTCGGGTCATAAATGTATTACCAGTATATTCAACTATCCTGTCTCCTGATACCTTTAGAATTTTCCTTCCTTTATATAAATCCCTTTACTATACTATACTACTGCTCTTTAAGTCACACACACATATTGGAACTCTTAACAAATGCTCCCTTAGAAAGAGGCATCATCGATGACGTGGTCATGGGGATTTAGCACAGTCGGCCCCACTGCACATAATGCTGTAAATCAACCAAGTCATTTCATGGCACGTCACTGTACTTGTAACAGACTGTTCTCCACCTTTACAAACGCCTCTTCCCTTTAATTAATTCATTCAGCGTACTAGAGGAGCCAGAAAACAAGTGATCATTTTTAAGTGAATGTTTAGCGTGTCCCAGGCATTGTACTAGGTACTATCGTATGTTTTTAAAATTGTAGGAAAAATGGCTCCTGGTCAGAGGAAACATCACCTGCTTGGAAAAAGAAGACTCTACACAACAACTAGAGAACTATGTTCCACAATAGCTGCCGACGTGCTAAGACTACTCTGGTGCTTCGTTTCACTTCTTCCTATCGAAATGAACATAGCTAGAGTACAAGGACTACATCCAACCTTTTTACGAAGGTGAAGACTCCTTAACTGATTTTATTCATTTTTCAATTTGATGCCAGTTTATTACTTTGTATAATGAAAAATATGCCTGTCATACATTGACTAGGACATGACTAGGCTGCTCCCATTGGTTTGTCAGCCCTATACTCCACTTTGAGACAGAACTATGTGGAAAGCAAACGCTAATTGAAAGGTTGTTTGGGAGCATGGACTCAATGCCAGGTGAGTTATGTGGATGATGTAAAAGTTGAATGGTGTCGACCATGACAGTCTTTCCAAAGCACTCTTTGTGGATGGCTCACCTGGCCTGACACAATTGAAGAGAATCACCTGATATGAATTAGCACCCATCACCCCAGCCTGAGTGGGTGTACCTAAATTAGTAAAGCTTTGTCTTCTCAGGCTTTGCTACAGCTCTGCTCACCACAGATTAGCATTCTAGGTAACTCAGGTCCTTTCAGGAGCTGACCTAGGAGTCAAATATCTCATATAAAGCAATTTTAAACCACAGGTCTGGAAAAAAGCGTATTTGCTAATAATGATACCAGCCAAAACCCATTTTTTCAAGAAGACTTTCCATTTCAGGTCTCAGCTACCTTCACAGCTGCTTGTTGGCAGGACAGTTTAGCCCACATGGTGGAGAGCGGTGCATGTTCCTTGGGAACATAGCATTATTTATTGACTATCTGCCTCACTCACATCTGTGAAATGTGGAAACTCACCAATGGTCTATAAGACCATCAGTTTTAAACAACACCATCCATCACAAAATGGAAAGGAGTGATCAACAGTCCCTCAACCGCAATGCATTATACGAGGGTCAGCAAGTGGGAGTCATGGTTGGCAACACAATTGCTGGCCTCAGGTAGCAAATCCATCCTTCCAGCTGTTCTGATCCATATGGGTTCAATGAACCACAGAGAGTGCAGCCTCTTTTCATTGGGAGTATCTGCTATAACTCTTCCATCCAGACCCCATAATAAAACAACTGTAAGGTAAGCTGATGACCATTTATCTAAACTTCATCTGGCAGTCAAGTGCTGACAAAGAGGAAAATATGCACATTAATGAGCAGACAGATGTGATGAGGGAAATTTAGGTGTTCTTATCTTGAAGAAGCCAAAGATTTCAAATGTAGGAAAAAATTAAAATAATTTAGTCATTAAGTCAAAGCCAGATGGAAAGTCTCTACCGCTATTTTCCCTGCTAAGCAAATTGTAGGGCTGTCCCTGGTAATCCTAACACTCAATTTCTTACAACATAAAACTGTTAGGATAATATTCCATAACCGTTCAGTTGTCAAAATCAAGGTTCTCACTTCAGTTTCTAGGGCCTCAAAATGAATTTCAAAATAGTAAGTAGTACCTTTTCTTCTTGCATTTTGGCTGCCAATTTTAACTTTACTCTAGAAGGACAAATTTTCACCCCAAGAATTTCCCATTGATATCTGACTTACATTCTACATAAAAACTTAAAAATAAGTTGATGTATAAGACCTGACATGCTCCCTTAACATCTCTGATTTTCATTTTCTTCATCTATAAAATGGGATCACAATAACTGTCCTCCCCTTAACACAGTGGTTCTCAACCAGGGGTGATTTCCACCTCCCAGGGTACATGCGGCAATATCTGGAGACATGTTTGGTTGTCACAACTTGGCGGAGGTGATTGCTAATGGCATCTAGTAGGTAGAAGGATGCTACTAAACATTCTCAATGCACAGGGGAGCCCCCCATAAAGAAGTGTCCAGCCCAAAATGTCATTAGTGCCAAGTGTAAGAAACTCTGCCTTAATATCATGAGGTTATCATAGAGATCAAAGCAGATGCTTAGTAAAAGATTTTATAAATAGTAATAATAATAATAAATCCTAATTTGTAGCTTGTCCTTATTTCACTAAATAAACTTTCTAAAAAGATTTTATTGGGCGCCTGGGTGGCTCAGTGGGTTAAGCGACTGCCTTTGGCTCAGGTCATGATCCCAGGGTCCTGGGATCGAGTCCCACATCGGGCTCCCTGCTCGGCGGGAGGCCTGCTTCTCCCTCTCCCACTCCCCCTGCTTGTGTTCCTGCTCTTGCTGTCTCTGTCTCTGTCAAATAAATAAATAAAAATCTTTTAAAAAATAAATAAATAAATAAATAAATAAATAAAAATAAAAAGATTTTATTTAGGGCCGCTTGGGTGGCTCAGATGGTTGAGTGTCTGCCTTCGGCTCAGGTCATGATCCCAGGATCCTGGGATCGAGCCCCGCATCGGGCTCCCTGCTCAGCGGGGAGCCTGCTTCTTCCTCTCCCTCTGCTGTTCCCCCCATGCTCTCTCTGACAAATAAATAAATAAAATCTTAAAAAAAGATTTATTGGAGATAGAGAGAGAAAGCATGGGGGGTGCAGTAGGAGAGGGAGAAGCAGGCTCCCCGCTGAGCAGGGAGCCCGATGCGGGGCTCGATCCCAGGACCCTGGGATCATGACCTGAGCCGAAGGCAGACACTTAACCGACTCTGAGCTACCCAGATACCCCTAAGTAAATTAAACTCTTACTGATGCACCGTAAAGTAAGTGTAAAGGACCAATGATTGCCAAAGGAAAACACTGTCACTGAAAAGTGTAAGCTGAGAATTGCAGTGATGCAGAGGCTGCCCTAATCACATTACTAGAAACTTGGACATAGGCCTGGGTCACCATGATCACAATGCTCTCTCTACCCTGAACTTGTGTGGCTCATCCTGCAGCTTTTGATGTGAGATCAGCTGGGAGGCTGGTGGATGAACTTTGGAGCAAGGTCCACTGGGCTGGATTCACCTGTATTACTCCAGGCAAGCAGAGTGGGCCAGCTGCTTGATCTTGAGTTGTCAGGGGCCCCATGAAGGGATCTCATAGGATTAAACAATGTTTGTGAAGGGTTACAGGTAAAGTCAAATTGGGGTAGGAGTTAACTAGGTAGAGCCACTGTCAGGGAGGGACATGTCAGTAGAAGACAGAAAGCACGAAACTGGCATTATTCCTAGAGCATCTTCCTTTGGTAGTGGATCAGACTGTGGTCTGTTTGTTCTCAGATTTCTTTCTTGCCCTTCTCTGCTCTTCTTGGGGTGTGTGGGGGTAGTGCAGGCTGCTTTCCCTAGGCTCCAAAGTCAGCGGGCATTCTGTAAGATTTCCTAATGAGAGATTAGAGGGCAGAAGGAAAGAAGAAGCCAGACTATTTCTCTCTTCCTTCTTCTTTTCCAGTGCCTCCCTGACAATGACCGCTTCACGTGGTTGGTGTCAGTGTCCACCAGGCAGGGCCTCTGTGGTTTCAGGTTCTATCAGGTGACCCCTGAGCTGTGATAACCCCACTTCCTCCTTTTGGTTCTCCAGTCTAGGGGTGTAACTTCTTGCTACCGCTAATGTTTGCATTGCCTCCCCTTCTTTTTTTTTTTTTTTTAAAGATTTTATTTATTTATTCATGAGAGACAGAGAGAGAGAGAGAGAGAGAGAGGCAGAGGGAGAAGCAGGCTCCCAAGGAGCAGAGAGCCCGATGCGGGACTCAATCTCAGGACCCTGGGATCATGACCTGAGCCGAAGGCAGACGCTTAACCATCTGAGCCACCCAGGCGCCCCATCTCCCTTTCTTTTTTTCTTCTCCAGTTTTTCTGGCACCTGTGTAACCAATTCCTTATACTCAATTCTCTCTGACTTAAATAGAGAGTTTCCTTTCTCCTGGTTGGACCTTAAATGCTATTTTTCAGGGTAGAAAGTAGGGCACAACTGTGTGACACCTGGAGCTCACACATTTATGCAGGTATAAGAAGAGCATGGCGAGAAAAGGATGCAGAGGCAGCTGACATTCACCAGCACAACAAATATTTGTCGAGCACTCACTATGTGTTGAAAATTGTGCTGGGTATAGGAATTTGGTATGAACAAAAATGTATACCACTTCTAACCAACTACAGATAATAATATAACTATAAAATTATTATATAATAATATATAGTTGCCCTAATTAGGAAGTTTTTTAATTCAAGAATTCTGGTAACTCAAATAAACTCAGAAACTAATCACAAGTTCTTCCATCAAAGTTAGAATTGAGCGGAGGTTCAGCCTAATAATATACAGGAGAGAGAAGTTATAACTCTCCAGGTTTATAATTTCTAATATGAATATCATTAAGCTGCTTTTCCAAACCCCAAAATAATAGCCAATCTGGTTACCTTCTGCTCCTCAGTGATGCTTGGGGAGCAATGTATTTTTAAAAAGATTCTTTTCCAGTTTAAAGTCATATATCAGAGCTGAGAAAAATTAATAGGCCTTGGATTAGAGGTTTCCTGGATGACCAAGTGATCTTGTTAGCCAACCAGCTATATAGAATATTTATGTAAAGAAAGAGAAAGCAGTTTTAAGACTGGTCTAATGATTCAAGACATGAAATACATTCATTCTGGGAGCTATTTGAAGGATATAGTGAAACATAAATATAACTAAAAAACTAAATTGTTGAGCCAACTGAAGAGACTGAGAATCAAATTCTAGTCATATACATTTGCAAGGTTCCCCATTGAAATCAACAAGCACTACATGTATATCTAAGGGCCTTATATTTACATATTTTACCCATTCCCAATTTGGAGTAATTTTTTTCTGTAACAATAATAGAAGTTTATCAATTAGTCACTGTTTTTGTCTAAGTTTGTTCTAATCTATTTTACTAAATCCACAGTAGTCTCATCAAGGTTTAATTGCCACTTAAAAGGGGAAATTGAGGTACTCACAAAATGAACTGTCCCCAAATTATCTTATAAATCTGTGGCCAATTAAGATAACCAAGATTTTTAATTCTATACAATGTCGCCCTTTCTGAAGATGCAAGGCTGATCAAATTTCCTTTGTATAATAACACCTGTGAGTTTAATCAGCACATGACCTCTTCATTACACTCCTTTTCTAGATATATATGCAAAATGAAATTCTTAGGCAAATAAAAACCTTTGGTGTGGCATAGGTTTTGTTAAAAATGCAACTTCTTGAAATACCCTCGCTTGTAAATCCTTCAATGCTTAAGAATAAAACCCTCTCTTTCCTTAAACAAAAAGCAACTTTTAAAACAGAAATAGTTCACATCAGTAGCTGATTAGTAGTTGAATAATTACACTCACTTCAGTGAAGACTGTAAACAAAGAGATATTAAGTAATTTTTTCACAAGTACCCTGCTGTGATACCAGCTGATCCGGTTTAATAGCAACCAGCATTTCTACTAATTTTGCAAGAAAGATATATTTGGGGGATAATTTCATCTTCTGGAGTGAGTGTAAATAATCTGTTCAGCAGCAAGCTTACAATGACACCATGTAGCATAACCACCAGCGATCAACTCGAAAATGTAATTTTTAGAACTGTAGTATTTGCAAATTAAAGGATTAATGTTAACTTCAGTCAATACAGAAAATAAACTTGATTAGCAGAATGCATTAATATCAAATCAGTTTTGCAGATAACATGTTCCCGGCTGTATCCCAAGATGTCTGTCTGTCTTACTCTTTCTCTAGAGAACCCTAAAGGATAACACTTTTCATTCTAATTGTATTATTTTAATATTCATCTTGTAAACAATGCAGTGTTTTTGCATAAAGGTAAAAATATAGGTTGCTTTTTAAATGAATCCCCAAGGAACTGGGGAATTAGAAAATCTAGTTTATTTTTTAATTGATATCAAAGAACAGCAGAGAAACCACAGGCATTATGACATCATGATTTTCTTTTTACTATTAAACATACAATTATGTAAAGGAGGAAGACTCTGTAGTTATTCCTCTAAATAATATATAAGCCCTGAAATGCATTTTCATATAGCATACACTATAAACAAAATGAAAATAAAAAATCTAATAATTTTTTAAAGTTCAGCCCTTTGTATAGATATTTAATTATATTATTTTGAAGCAAAAATAGGGCCAGAAAGTCATGAGTTTTTCAACAGCACAAAACATGGTGGCAACTAGCAAAATTCAAACTTTTTTTTCATATGTAAAAGACAAATCTAGTATTATTAGAAATCTAATCATCCCTTCCTATGGGTGCTTTACCATTTCATAATCATGGTCATAATCTCTATTGATGATACCATGATTAATTATCAGGATATTAAAAATACAACATAATAGGGGAAGTACCAAGTTACGATGTGTCCAAAAGTATCTATTTTTAAAGGTAAAGATAATATGACAAAAGATATGATAGGTATTTTAGGAAAGCTTATTTCTATTCAGAGATAATGAAATACATCAGAAAAGTTTTTCTCTCTGGCAAATGAGAATAAAAGTAATTATTTTTGCAAAGTACTTAACACATAAGAGGAAGGAAATATTTGAACACATTTAATTTAATATATTCCTAATTCCTCAAACTCCTGCCTCTTAGGTTAGTCTTCAAAAGCTCTGCAAAACACAGAAACTCAATTTATTAGAAAGGATTAGACTAATTCAAAAAAAGAAGATCACAAATGTTTACAACCTGTTTAGAGAGCTTAGAAGAGTAGAATTTTATTCTAAAGAGGTACTGAATGTTCTCTATTAAAGTGGGAAGTGCATATCCTGATACCAGCCATATATAGATATTTCTTATTGTACACTAAGTTTTGATATTGATAAAGAATTTATCCATACGTTATATGAAGTCACTAATGGTTTATTATTTTTTAATTTTTAAGTGATCAAATAACTGAGAATGCCACATAAACTGTCACTTCCTTTAAAAAAAGATTTATTTATTTATTAGAGAGAGAGAGCGCACTGGCACAAGCAGGGGTTGGGGGGTGGAGGGGTGGGGGTGGAGGAATGGGGGTGGGAGGGAAGAGGGGCAGAGAGAGAGGAAGAAAGAGAATCTCAAGCAGACTCCCCACTGAGCTCTCAGAGAGCCTGAGGCAGTACGTGATCTCACAACCCTGAGATCATGACCTGAGCCAAAATCAAGAGTCAGATGCTTATCCGGCTGAGCCACCTAGGCACCCCTAAATTGTCACTTCTTAAAGCCCAACTGAAAGCTAGAAAGAAAAAAAATTTAGAAGAGGTAAAGTGATCAGGAAGGTAGTACCTTTTCTAGTAAAGATAATCTCAAGTATCCCAATACTATATATTTGCTTACAATATCTTTGTATATATAAAGCCTGATTTTTAAAATATGATCTGTATCACAAAAAATGAGACCCTATAAGAAAAATAAAGCACTAATGTTCTTCCTATTAATGCAGGAATGTTGAAAATTGGAGACTTTCAGTTTGTCTTAGAGAGATGTTATGACATTTAAAAAGGGGAAACCACATTTTAATTAACTTATTAGAAAAGGGGATAGTCTATTCAGTAAAACTCTTTCACAATAAATTTTATTCATAGACAGATTTCTATTTTGCCCATGAAAAATTAACTGTTGTGTGAATTGCCTTCCCACTCTAAACAAATAGATATCCATACAAAATACATTTAAAAGCTATTTTAGGGGCTCCTGGCTGGCTCAGTTGGAAGAACATGCAACTCCTGATCTCAGGGTTGTGAGTCTGAGCCCCATGTGGGGTGTAGAGATTACTTTAAATAAAGAAAACTTTATTTATAAATAAATAAATAAATAAGTAAAATAAAACTACTTCAGGCAGAGGAGGACTATGGTCCCCCACCAATGGAAAACAAATGAGGGATACCCCATGATTACCGCCTAATAATTTCTAGGCCAGCATCAGGAGAAAGAATCTAAACAAAGTCCAGCAGTGTCACTGATGAAGGTGATAGAAACTGGAGTCTGAGAAGGATTAGGTATCTAGACTTTGCAGGCTAGATTACTGGCGATCTACAGAAAAGTTCCTGGAGTCTTTAGCTGAGTACAGATCTATCCATGAGGTTAGGGGGAAAACTACTGTAAAGCAGTGAGCAGAAAAATAACTGGGGTTTATGCAGAGTTAGAAATAGCTTCCTTTTCCACCAAGCAAAGTAGAGAGCCCTGGTAACACATAGGGCATCAGGTAGAGTTCTTTGAAGGGTCACATATTAGTAGTGGGACTAAAATAGCCCCAGAGTAAAGCTGCTCTGAACCAATCATAATAAAGCTTAAAATCCAGACTCAGAAGGATCAGACTGATTCAAATAACTGAATTTTGTCCAACATTCTTTCAAATGTCTTTCAGTATTCAGCAACTTAAAATTCACAGTGATTTAGCTTTTGATCAAAAACTACTTGGGATGCAAAAAATATGATCCATAATCAGAAGAAAAATCCTTCAAGAAAAAAACAGATCTAGGAAGGACGGAGATGATTAACTAGCATAGATAAGTTAAAAAAGACCCAAATGAAGCTTCTAGACATGAAAAACATAATATTAGAAGTGAAAATGTACTAGATGGGTTTAACAGTAGATTAGACACTATAGAAGAAACAACAATGAACTTGAAAATATAGGAATAAAACTTATCCAAAATGGGCAGAGAAAATAGGTGATGGATATTAAGGAGGGCATTGTTATGATGAGCACTGGGTGTTGTATGTAAGTGATGAATCACTAAATTCTACACCTGAAACTAATATTACACTGTATGTTAACTAACTGGAAATTAAACAAAAATTTGAAAAATAAAACAAAAACAAAAACAAAAAGAGGCAGAGGGAGAAAAAAATGACTGATAAAAATCAATGATCTGTGAGATAATATCAAGCAATCTAACATATATGAAATTAGAGTTCCAAAAGGAAGCAGGGGAGGGACAAAAAATTTTTGCTGAATGACAGCCAATATTTTTTCAAATGCTATGAAAATATAAACTCACAGATCCAAGGAGCTTCATGAAGTCCAACCAAACTTAAACACACACACACACACACACATAAGCATAACATCACATTAGAATAAAATTACTGAAGCCAGTATTGAAATACTAAAAGTAACCAGAGAGAAAATATAAAATCTGTACAGAGAAACAAATATGAGAATTATCAGAGACCTTTCATAAGAAGCCATACAAATCAGAATAAAAAAAATATTAATGTCCTGAAAGAAAAAACTTGATAATCTAGAATTCTATACCCAGTGAAAACATCATTCAAAATTTAAGTCAAAATAAGTATTTTCTCAGGCAAATAAAAGTTGAGAGAATTCATTAGCAGAGCTACACTATAAGAAACATTAAAGGAAGCTCATCAAGAAGAAGGAAAAGGATTCCAGATGGAGATTTGGATCTACACAAAGGAATGAAAGGTAATGAGGCATATATTTAGGTAAATATAGGATATTTGTTCTCATTTTTAAATCTTCTTAAAGATAATTGGCTATTTTAAGCAAAAATAATAATGCATTGCAGGATTCAGGGCATAGGTAGAAGTAAAATGTATTATAACAATAGTAGAAAAGAAAAGGGGGAAAATAGAGATATATTTTTATAAGGTTTTTACATACAATGTAGTATAATATTATTTGACAGTAGACAATGATAAATTAAAAAATATATTTTAAACCCTAAAGCAACTGCAAAAAAAAAAAAGAAGGAGGGGCACCTGGGTGGCTCAGTCGGTTAAGCGTCTGCCTTTGGCTCAGGTCATGATCCCAGAGTCCTGGGATCGAGCCCCACATCGGGCTCCTGGCTCAGCGAGGAGCCTGCTTCTCCCTCTCCCTCTGCCTCTCTCCCTGCTCATGCTCTCTCTCTGTCTCTGTATCTCTGTGTCTCAAATGAATAAATAAAATCTTTAAAAAAAAAAAAGGAGGAAAGAAAGAAAAACAGTATAGCTAGTAAGCTAATAGTGGAGACAAATGGAATCATAAAAATATTCAAAAAGAATAAATAAAAGGGAAGAAAGAGAATAACAAACATATGAGATTAAAAAAATAGTAAGATAGTAGCTTTCTGCCCAGCCATATAAATATAAATATAAATTGTCTGAATGCTCCAAATAAAAGGCAGTATTTGTGAAATCAGATAAAAATGCAAGACCCAATTACATGCTGTCTATAAGAGATCACTTTAAATACAAAAATACAATAGCTTAAAAGGTAAAAAGATGGAAAGAGATTCCACAGAAGCCCTAATCAAAATAAACCTGAAGTGGCTATGTTAACATCAGATAACAAAGACTTCAAAACAAGGAATAAGCAAGGGATAAAGATGGACATATCATAGGTAAAGGAATTAATTACTCAAGAAATCATACCAATCCTAAATATATATGCAACAAAAAAGAAGTTCAAAATACATGAAGTCACAGACTTAAACTGCTAAAATCCACAATTTCAATTAGAGACTTGAACATTCCTCTCTCAGTAATTGATAGAACAAGTAAACAGAAAACCACAGTAGTGATATAGAAGACTTGCACTACATTTTCTGCCAACTTGACCTCATTGACACTAATGGAACACTACATCCAACAAAAATATAATAAACATATTTTTCAAGTGTACTTGGAACATTCACCAGAATAAACCATATTCCAGTTTAAAAATCTCAGAAAATGTGGGGTGCCTGGTTGGCTCAGTCAGTGGAGCGTATGACTCTTGATCTCGGGGTTGTAAGTTTGAGCCCCACACTGGATATATAGATTCCTTAAAAATAAAATCTTTTAAAAAAAATCTCAGAAACTGTAATAGGATTAAGATCATACAAAGTATGGTTTCTGACAACAATGGATTTAAACTAGAAATTAAAGCAACAAATTAATCAACTTAGATGAAATGACAAATTTCTTTAAAAACACAAACTACCAAACCCCCTCAGGAAAATCTAGATAACCTGAACAGCATGATCTCTATTAAAGAAATTCAAGTTTTAGATAACAACCTTCCAACAAAGAAAACTTCCAGAGGCTCCAGAAAACTCCAGGCCCAGATGGCTTCACTGGAGAATTCTACCAAACATTTAAGTTAGAGATAATACTAATTCTACACAGACTCTTTCTTAAAATAGAAGAGAAGGGATCATATCTCAAATTATCTTGTGATCATAACTACTTTGATTCCAAAATCAAGAAAAGACAAAAAGAGAAAACTACAAACCACTTCCTTCAGCAAACTGAATCCAGCAATACGGAAAGAGTAATACATCATGACCAAGTGGGTTGATTTAATATTCAAATATCAACAAATATAATTCACCATATTAACAGAGAGAGGAAAATCATATGATCATCTCATACATGCAAAGTATTTGATACAGTTTGATATCCATTCATGATTTAAAAACAAACTCTCATAAAACTAGAAATAGAAGGAAACTTCCTCAATCTCATAAAGAGCATCTATAAAAATCCTACAGCAAATATCATACCTAATTGTGGAAAACTGAATGTTTTCCCCATAAGATCAGGAACAAAGCAAGGATATATACTATCACATTTCTATTCAACATTTTACTGGAGGTCCTAAACAATGCAATAATGCTTGAAAATGAAGTAAAAAGCATATTGATTGGAAAAGAAGTAAAACTGCCTTTATTCACAGATATGATAGTATACGTAGAAAAATATAAGAAATCTATATAAAATCTACTAGAAATAATGTGTGAGCTTAGCAAGTTTGCAGAATACAAGGTCAATATAGAGCTATTGTGTTTTTATAATTAGCAACAAAAATTTGTAAATTTATTTTTTTATTGTTATTATTTTTTAAAGATTTATTTATTTATTCAGAGAAAGAGCGTGGCGTGCATGCATGCTGGGGGGAGGGGCCGTGGGAGGGGGCGAGAGAATCTCAAGCAGACTTCCCACTGAGCAGAACCCGGAGCAGGGCTCAATCTCACAATCCTGAGATCATGACCTGAGCTGAAATCAAGTGTCAGACACCCAACCGACTGAGTCACCCAGATGCCCCTATTCTTTTATTATTTTTTATAAGTAATCTCTACACTCAATGTGGGGCTCAAACCCAAGAACCCAAGATCAGGAGTCACATGTTCCATGGACTGAGCCAGCCAGGCACCCCAACAGGTGGAAATTTAGATTTTCAAAAATACCATTTATAATAGAAGAAAAAATTTAGCAAAATATGCAAGATCTTTTCACTGAAGGCTACCAAATATTGTTGAGTAAAATTACAGATGTAAAAAATACAGAGAAATACCACCTTTCTAGATTAAAAGACTCACTATTGTTAAAATGTTAATTGACCCCCAAACTGATATTTCAAAGCAATCTCATTCAAAATCACATCATATTATTGTAGACACTGACAGGCTGATTCTAAAATTTATACAGAAAGCAAAGAATCTAGAATAGCCAAAACAATTTTGAAAAAGAAAAACAATGTTTGAGGACTTATGGCACTTGAGACTTACCAGACTTACTATAAAACTACAGTAACCAGGGCACCTGGGTGGCTCAGTCAGTTAAGCGTCTGCCTTCTGCTCAGCTGGGGTGGTGATCCCAGGGTCCTGGGATTGAGCCCTCCCCGTCGGGCTCCCCGCTTGGTGGGGAGCCTGCTTCTCCCTCTCCCTCTGCCGCTCCCCTCCCGCTTGTGCTTGCTCTATCTGTCTGTCAAATAAATAAAATCTTTTAAAAAAATAAAAATAAATAATAAATAAAAAATAAAATTACAGTAACCAAAACATACTGGCAGTACTGTAATTCTAGATATGTGGAACTAAAGAGAAAGTCCATACATAAATACTGACGAGGGAGCAAAGGCAATGCAATGGAAGAAGAATACTCTTCAACAAAAAGGGCTTGAACAACAGGGCATCCACATGCAAAAAATCAATCTAGACACAGACCTTATAGTGCTCATAAAAACTAATTCAAAATGGATCTTAGACCTAAATATAAAGTACAAAACTATAAAGCCTTGAGAAGAAAAGATAGGAGAAAATCAAGATGACCTTAGATTTGGTAGATGACTTTTTTAGATACACCACCAAAAAGCATGATCCATGAGAGAAAAAAAACAATAAGCTGGATTTCTTTAAAATTAAAAACTTCTCGGGGCGCCTGGGTGGCCCAGTCTGTGAAGTGTCTGACTTTGGCTCAGGTCATGATCTCAGGGTCCTGGGATCAAGCCCTGAGTCTGTTCAGCAGGGAGCCTGCTTCTCCCTCTCCCTCTGCCCCTGCTCATGCTCTCTCTGTCTCTCTCTCTCTCAAATAAATAAATGAAATCTTTAAATAAATAAATAAATAAATAAATAAATAAATAAATAAAACAAACCTCTTGGGGCACCTGGGTGGCAAGCGTCCAACTCTTGGTTTCAGCTCAGGTCATGATCTCAGGGTTGTGAGACTGAGCCCCATGTCAGGCTCATCGCTCAGTGGGGAGTCTGCTTGAGATTCTCTCCCTCTGCCCCTTCCCCCATTCTCTCTCTCTCAAAATAAATAAATAAATCTTTAAAAAAAATAAAACTAAAAACTTCTCCTCTATGAAAGATGCTGTTAAGAGAATAAATGCCAAAAACTGGAAACAACTCAAAGGTCCATCAGTAAGTGCTTGGATAACAAATTATAGTATATTTATAGAAATATTACTCAGCAATAAAAAGGGAATGATTCTGGATACATGGAACAACACAGATGACCTTCAGAGCATTACAATAAGTTAAAAAAAAAAAAGCCAGATACAAAAGACCTCATATTTTCTGATTACATTTATATGAAATCTTAAAAAGATAAATCTATAGCAACAGAAAGCAGATCAATGGTTGTCAAGGGTTGAGGGTAGGGAGAGAGGACTGTCTACAAAGAAGCACAGGAAAACATTTTGGGTGCTGGAAATGTTCTATATATTGATTGACTCCCGTATTTGTTAAAGCTCACTGAACTATACAATAAAAATGGGTCAATTTTATAATTATACCTCAACAAGGCTAATTAAATTTTTTTATAGTTTTATTTATTTGAGAGAGAGAGAGAGAGTGAGTGTACACAAATGGTGGGGAGGGGCAGGGGGAGAAGCAGACTCCCTGCTGAGCAGGGAGCCTGACACAGGGCTAGGTCCCAGGACCCCAAGATTATGACCTGAGCCGAAGGCAGACACACAACTGACTGAGCCACACAGGCACCCCAAGTTTGATTATTTTTAAATACCTATGCAAATAGTGTCCCCCTTCCACTGATAGATAATGCCTTGTGGCCATTGCTTACAATGTCCAGGGTTTCATTTGAAGTTCTGATGCCACGCAGAGTTAGTGGGAGCAGCCAGGCTTATTTAGCCAGCCAGCCAGTCAATACAGAAGGCCTAGAATTTTAGAGAAAATGAGACTATAAGTAAAATACAGTTTTATTTTTAGAAATCTTATAATTTAAAAATAAAACTGTGAAATTTAACATTCATAGTATGTATGTTTTATATAAAGTACTATTTGCATATGCTAACTTATTTAATTCTTTCGACAATCCTATGATGTGGACTGCATCATTAATTCCATTTCACAAACAGGAAACTGAGAAACAGAGAGGCCAAGTAAACTGCCCAGCTAGTAGATGGCAAAGGTGAAATGGGAACGCAGAGAGGCTAACACTACAGCTATGCTGCCCAATATAGTAGCCACTAGCCACTTGTGGCCACTGAGCACTTAGACTGTGGTTAGTCTGAATTGAGACATGTTGTAAGTGTAAAATACACCTCAGATTTCAAAAACTTAGTGTGAAGAACGTACAATACCGCATTAATAATTTTAATAACTGGTTACATGTAGAAATGATAATATTTCAATATATATTGGATTTAAATAAAATATATTATTGAATTAAGTTTCTTTTGCCTTTTAAAATGTGCTACTAGGACATTCAAAATTACATATATGGCTTACATTATATTTCTATTGGACAGCACTGCTCTAGATTTTGGGAATTTGGCTATCACGTTCTACTCTTTTGGTGACAGACATAAAAGCAATTATGAGATGGTGTATCAGTGGTGAAATAGAAGTATGAACAAAATATTTTGGGGTTATAAAAAGAAAATTACCAATTCTGACCAGGGATAAAGAATCCAAGAAAGATGTTCCAGAGGAGGCCTCTGACCTAGGAACAGTCACCCTCTCTCTCACATTTGCATAACATTATACATTTCACAAAGTGATTTCCTATAAATGAATGCATTTGCTGCACATACACGTGCACTCACACACACACAGAGTGAAACAGGCAGGGCAGATATTATTGTCCCTATTTTACAAGCAGAAACTGAGTCTGAAAGATAGTCATTTGCCTAAGGTTACCCCGCTGGTAAGTAGCAGAGTTGAGAATTTAACTCAGGTCTTTTAAGTCCAGGATTAGGGAATTTTCTACCAGATCATGATTTCTTTGAGGTGACCTAGAAGCAATTTTGAAGATAAATTCATTGCAGGAGTTTAAATTTCAATTGGTGAAAGAAAATACATAGTCAAGAATAGGCACCAACCTAGTTAATGGCCCAGGGCTGAATTAGTCCTCAGAAATGCTTATGGAAGGAAGAAAAGGAAGGAGGAGAAAAAGGAAAGAAAGAAGGAATGGACAGAGGTTGGCAAGGAGGCTGCCTGACTTCTAAGATTTCTCAAAGGCTTAGGGATATGCTGATGGAGATATCACTTTAGTTCCTCATCCTAAGACTGGCAGGCTCTAGAAGCCTTGGTAAGTATCTCCACAAGTGTGCAATATAAAGTGTCCACCAGGGATGGAAATGAAATTCCAAAGCCCAAGAACTACCCAGTTGGGGGGCAACTGGGTGGCTCAGTTGGTTAAGAGCCTGACTCTTGATCTCAGCTCAGGTCGTGATCTCAGGGATGTGAGATGGAGCCCTACTTGGGGCTCTGCGCTGGGTGTGGAGCCTGATTAAAATTCTCTTTCTGGGGCGCCTGGGTGGCTCAGTTGGTTAAGCGACTGCCTTCGGCTCAGGTCATGATCCTGGAGTCCCTGGATCGAGTCCCGCATCGGGCTCCCTGCTCGGCAGGGAATCTGCTTCTCCCTCTCCCGCTCCCTCCTCTTGTGCTCTCTCTCTCTCTCACTCTCTGTCTCAAATAAATAAATAAAATCTTTAAAAAAAAAAAAAAAGATTCTCTTTCTGCCCCTTTCTGCCCCTCTTCTCCCCCTCTCCCACTCACACCATGCACTCTCTCTCTCGCTAAGAAAAAGGGACCAATTTTAGTTGTTCCTGCTAGTGAGGAGAAACAGAAGGAATAGGCAAGATTTTTAGCATGAAAGCTGCTCTGGGTCTCAGGACAAAAGGAAAAGGATATTAGTTATGATCTCTTTAGAACTTAGCTCAAACAGGTTCAAGGGAAAAGAAAAAGTATTAGTTTAGTTCAAAACTTAGCTCAAACAGGCTCAAGGGAAAAGAAAAAGTATTAGTTTAGTTCACAAAAAGTACAAAGCTCACATGAAAAGAGAGGGTTCTCTCTTCTCCTCCTCTTCCTTTTCTTTCTCTATTTACTTCCATGCCATGGACTCTGCTTTTGCTTTTATCTCAGAAGCTCCTAGAGACAGTTCTTAACTGCAAGAAGTCCCAAGAGAAAGCTCTTTCCCAGTAGCCCACATAAAGTCCTGATTTGTATCTTATTTGCCTGGCTTATGTTTCTCTATCCATGCTTACAGGAGGACAACAGATACTGAATTTAATTGAGTTGTTAGTGATCTAAAATTATTTCTAATTGCCATAGGCCCATTGTTTTGAACTTCATTGGGCATATTACAATACAAAGAATGTCCATTTATAGACTGCTAAAAATCAATCTATCCAAGGTATCTACCCAAAGCAATTAATCAGCATGTCTGCAGCACTAATCTGCACAAAGATGATTTAGCAAAGTTTGTTAGAAAAGTTGTTGGCCGGCTCACCCTCTGGTCTAGCAGGATAGAGGCCAAAAAAAAAGTTTGTTTACACAAGTACGCTGTGCTTTGAAAGAAAGACATATTTCCTGTTTCATTAAAACTTACAATGTTGGATAATCATAAGATGTTTCTTAGAGTCTGGCCTTCACAATTTATTAGAGCCACAGGGAATAGAAATGCTCACTTGCCAAGGGGAACCCTCCTACACTGTTGGTGGGAATGCAAGCTGGTGCAACCACTCTGGAAAACAGTAGGGAGGTTCCTCAAAAAGTTAAAAATAGAGCTACCATATGATCCAGCAATTGCACTACTGGGTATTTACCCCAAAGATACAAATGTAGGGATCCAAAGGGGTACGTGCACCCCGATGTTTATAGCAGCAATGTCCACAATAGCCAAACTGTGGAAAGAGCCAAGATGTCCATCAACAGATGAATGTATAAAGAAGAAGTGGTATATATATACAATGGAATATTATGCAGCCATCAAAAGGAATGAGATCTTGCCATTTGCAACGACATGGATAGAACTGGAGGGTATTATGCTAAGCGAAATAAGTCAATCAGAGAAAGACATGTATCATATGACCTCACTGATATGAGGAATTCTTAATCTCAGGAAACAAACCAAGGGTTGCTGGAGTGGGGGGTGGGGTGAGAGGGATGGGGTGGCTGGGTGATAGACACTGGGGAGGGTATGTGCTATGGTGAGCGCTGTGAATTGTGCAAGACTGTTGAATCACAGATCTGTACCTCTGAAACAAATAATGCAATATATGTTAAGAAAAAAAAAAGAAGATAGCAGAAGGGGAAGAATGAAGGGGGGGAAATCGGAGGGGGAGATGAACCATGCGAGAAGATGGACTCTGAAAAACAAACTGAGGGTTCTAGAGGGGAGGGGGGTGGGAGGATGGGTTAGCCTGGTGATGGGTATTAAAGAGGGCACGTTCTGCATGGAGCACTGCATCAAAAACTAAAGATGTAATGTAGGGTGATTGACATAACAATAAAAAATTAAAAAAAAAAAAGATGCTTTCTTGCCAACTGAAGTATCACAAGGGCATTTAATAGCCTTGTTTGACAATGTCAGTTTGGCTTTATCAAGTCTGGCTCATTTTAAAAATTCTTTCCCGTTGAGTTTCACAGTTTAAAGGGAGAATGAAGGGAGAGAGGAAGAACAATTCTTTAATAAGAAAAATCTAAAATTCAGCTAATTAGCAGAAAACTGTTTGTAATCCAGCTGTCTATATTTAGCAAAAAATTAAAAACAAAACAAAACAAAAAAGAAACCAAGCAGACCAGCTGGAAAGCAATAAAGCGTATCTACTTCGGATCCACACCACTAGCAGCTGCTGCTTCGAGGGTCTGGTAAAACTAGGCCTTGTCTGACTCCACTGCTTTTATTTCTGGAGACATACAGCCTTTTTTGAACTTGGAGGGTGATTTTACAAAGAGTGCTGTTTTATTTACTCTCAATTAATCATGCTCGACTGTAAACAAAGTGTCTGTTTTAGTTCTGCTGACAATTATCCACTTGTCAACCTCTCCCTCAAGTACCTTCAGCATCTGGCTCCCGAAGAGAAACCTCTACATCAAAATGAATGTCTCCGTGAACTCTGGAATTCATCTGTTTCTTTAGCTCATGAGCAGTCAGGATTCTACCTAACAAATGTGTCACTGAAGCACCTTGATGAAGATGCTTATCATCAGACGATAAAGGGTTTCTCAGGACTTCCTTTCATTCTCCTGTGTTTGCTTTGGCAAAAAGAGGAAAATGATTACAACTTGGGAATCTTGAAGGAGATACTTTTACAAGCCACCAGGCACATGATGACAGCTCCAGAAGTGGCTGAGAAATCTATCCCTCCCTTAGTAACATTCCACTAGATCAACAGAACCAAACCGTGCTATAACTGGTGGTAATTTATATGAGGAATACCTATGAGTTTTGCTGCGGTTTCACCAAGATTTGGAAGTGGCAGGACTTTATCCACTGCCCTTTTATTTTGAAACACTTTTTTTCCTTTCACTTAAAACGTGTAGAGAATATAGGGGAAAGTCGCTGCCAAGACCATTAATATTTCACCAAGGATGAACTGTTTTAAAGGCAAAACAAATGTACATTTGGTGATTCGTTGAGGGAAAATTACCCTAGTATGTCCCCTGGAACTTCCCTTGGAGATGGGAGCCCCAGAAATTTAAAATTTAAACTGAACACCCATGCTATATCCATTCTGTTCTTTCATCCATAAGAAACGGGAGAAATCATATAAACCATGGCGGGGGGACTGGATGCTCCGACAAACCAGTCCTCTGGGAGAATATACGGGTTATTTACCAAGATTTTACATTCTGGAGATTAATCTACACCCACTTCAAAACCAAAGAGATTCAAATCACTTGACATCACTCCCTCCAAGTTGGACTCCTGAGTA
Source organism: Mirounga leonina (assembly GCF_011800145.1). NCBI lineage: Eukaryota > Metazoa > Chordata > Mammalia > Carnivora > Phocidae > Mirounga > Mirounga leonina. The sequence goes on from NW_023270839.1 coordinate 34,871,404, forward strand.
AGGAGTGGTGGCAAGCTCGCAAGGATGTAGACCAAGAGAAACCAGGCGTCCAGCATGCCAGGCCACGGTTCAGATGGATTGAAAATGGCCCAGAGCCGACGTCAAATCCAGAAAAATTAACCTCCTCATCGAGGGAAACTGAGAACCAGGACTTGGGGACCTGCTCAGAGAGAGTCCCAGATCACTACAGAACCGGCTAAAGTGGATGGGAAGGGGGGGGGGCGCTTAGTAAAGGGGTGCGCTTTGCTCCCTTCCGACAAAAGCTGATCAATCTAACTGCACGTAATTGATTTTAATGAGCAGGGGAGTTTCCTTCGCATTAACAGTTGCCCCGGGTCATCAGTCTAAGAAGCGGCGAGTCCCGGTGCAGATCTTGGCGTTACCTTGAGGGCCAGCCTGTCGCGACCTGGGTGCCCACCACGCCGCCTAGCTTTTGGGCCCTAAAAGAGCAGAGCGGTCAGAGAACCGAGATCCTTGCCGGACTGCCACCCGGTTTCACCTGATAATTTATGCACAATTAATTGAGATATCTTTTATACTTGATGTGTTGCAAAATTAATGCCTAATTTATGTAATTAGTCGATTAACTCTAATTCTAGCATATGTTCCCAATGCCCAGAAGGTGTTCTGTTTCCCAGGTACTTATTTTGATGTCACGAAATGCAACTAATTAATTTTACATGCATATTAATTTGGGATCTCTTTAGCAGTTCCCTTTGTGCAAGTAATTTTAATATTTGTCTTTCTAACCTTTGGGGGCAGGGTGGGGGAGGTGCAGGTAGGTGTGAGCGGCACGTGGACACCAACCTGGATGATGCCTGAGGTCGAGGGCCGCTCAGGCAGAGCCTCAGGTGTCCTGGGGCATGGGTGCTGCACTGAACACGCCCTTGGAATGTTGCGGATACTGACCCCACCAGGAGCATTTTGCTCATGCCTCTGGTAAACAGAAAGCCTCAGGGCCTGGAGGTGGAGACTCCTAGGCGCGCTGACCGCCACATCCAGGGCACTGCGGTATCCCTGGCCAAATCTCTCCTCGCCCAGTCAGTCGCACTCCCGCGAACGAGCGAGAGGCTTCCCCCGCCCCCCCGCCCCGCCCTGAAGTTAGATTTCAGATTTCCAGGCCAGTCCTGGGAGGCTGTTCTGCGGTAGCGGCCCTTCCTCTCAGACATCCTGCTGCTCCCCGAGTTCGCGGAGCCAGAGCGCCTGCGCTGCCCAAAGCTGCAGGGTGGAGGGAGGGAGAGAGGAACCGCGCCTCCATCTCGGGCTTTGCAAGCTGCCATCTGTCCTCTTCTGGCCGGGAGCGAAGACCAAGCAGGGCGAAAGTTTACTTTCCAAGTTATTGGGTGGCACATTAAAACTTTTATCCTTTTTGGACAAATTAATGAGCAATTTAATTAATAAAATCAGAGAGTAGTGTAAGTGCTATGATAATGAAGTTAAATGAGTGCACAGTAAAATATTCACTAATCCAGCGCATTGCCAAATACCCCCTTAATTCTGCTTAACACTAAAAGGGTTTTGAGCACCATAATGAGATTCCTCTGTCTGCTAATTAATTGACACGCTCCTGAATATTCATATGAGCTAGCACCAATACGTTCCTAATTGCACCGTGGAATAGATCTCAGAGGAAAGTAAATCGCCATAGACTTAATTAAAATAATGTATTCCAGATCCAGGACGGGAAAAGATGAGACATTTGCCTTCGAGCGCGCTAAGAAAGTGGCACCTGGTTGGAGGGGAGAGATATCAAACGTCGGTGCCCAGCCTGAAATAAGCGGCGTGGGACTCGCAGGGAGGACGTTCCGCTTCTGAAAACAGCGGCTACGCTGGGTCCAAACCCCGCGGCTCGGGAGGCCTTGGCTCCCAGGAGCATCCGTGTTCCTGCTGCCTTCCGCAAGGCTGCCCTATTGGAGGAAGTGGCTCATGGGGCAGAGTCTAGGGCCCCGACTCCGAGCCAGTGTCCTCTCTGCTCCCTGCGGTCCCCCAGGCTGGTCCGAAATGTTGTTTACAGAGGCGAATGGGGAAACGTCGCTGGTCGGGAAATTCCCCGGGAAACTTTTCCCAGAGGTTGTCGGAGCCGCAGCAGCCCCAACTCTCTCAACCCAAATTGCGATCTTGGAGAAGTCACTGGCAGTTCTAATCTGGGCAAGGGCGATAGCTCGGGGATCCTGTGGTTGCTGTCCTCTCTCCTGGATCCCACTGCTACGTGAGGCGCTGCGGTCCCTACGACCGCGCCGCAAGTTCCTGGGTGCATCCTCCCTTTCTTCGCGGATCCAGCGCGGGGGGCTTATCCCAGCCGAGCTTCCCTCGGCAGGTAGGGGGGCAGCAGAGCCGGGCTGCGGACTCTATATCTGGGCTTGACGGCAGAGCCATTTTCACCAGAGTCACGCAAATGAAATAAACTCTCTTTCCTTGGAAAGACTAGATTCACCCCCCGCCCCGCCCCACCCTCCTTCTTTTAGAAAAAAAAAATCACCACAGGTTAGAAACTAAAAAGAGTTTATTTGAAGACACACAAATGCATATTTATTATACACATGTAGGCATTAACAATGTAAATTACACCGCCAGCAGTCGCTGGTTGTTTATTCATTAGATCTTTAGAAAATCTACATTGCCTCCAGTCAGCGGGATGATAATGTGAAATACACAAGCAGTTTACATAACCAACTTCGAAGCAGAGCTCCGCGCTCCGTGATTGGGAGTCATCAACAGGTCGCGGGGATCCGGATGCGAAAACCTAAGTAGCTAATAATTACCGAAGATCTGGGCCTCCAGCTCCCTCTGTCCTTTTGAAAAGGGGTAAAAGACGTGGGATGTGGGAAAAGGGAAGGATCTGACTCACTGTGTATGGTTCACATATTTTACCCTGTCTGTGTGTAGTTGTTGTTTGGTGTTTTTTTGCAATTAAAGAAAAATAAGTAAAAAGAAGATGAAGGAACGGAACGGACAGATCAGTAGCCTCCCCAAACTCCGGGTATCCTCGAGAGCCAGTTAAAGACTATGGATTCAAACTGCTTTGGGGAGGGGGTGTGAAGTGAGAAGTGAGGGTTTTTTTTCACAGCTGGCGCCCTAAGAAAGGCAGCCTACCTCAGTTAAGGGAAGCTATCAGCTCCACCAATCAAATCGCGATGGCCACCATAAACAAATGGTTATCACTCCAAAGAAAATCACCTGCTGGATCAGCCTTTTGGGAATTATTAAACGCTCCGTGGTTCTGGATTTACCCAAAATATGCAGAGGAGGAAGAACTTAAGGGGAAAACCGCAGTGCAGATTTAATATTTATTTTACATGTATAAATATTTCTACAAAAACACGTATTTCCAAAGTTCTTTTCTAATAAAAATATTAAATAAAATATATGAGAGGGAAGTGAAGGTTCCTTCCTAGGGTCGCTGCTGTTGGGGTAGGCAGGTAGTGAATAATGACAACTACAATTTCAAGTACCAGTGTCTGAGAACCGCATCGACGCTATCTACGAACGGTCGACGTAATGATTTATCCCACTCTCCGGAGCCACCCACTTACCACGGCCTACCACTACGCAGCTAAGGCGCGTGGCTGATGGGGTGTGGGGGTGGGAATGTTTTGAGTTTTCTGTTTCCTTCCTCCCTCTCTTTCTTCTTTCGAGTGGGCCGGCTGGGTACATAGGAAATGCACTGCCGATCCTGGACATTGCATTGCTGAGAAGGCAGTTAGTTTGTTTGTGGACCTAAAATCTGGTGTACATACTGGTGCGGAAATTAAAACCAGTCTCTGAAAGAAGAGATGAGGATAGAGAGGGAGAGGAAAGAGCGAAGAGAGAGAGGGAAATAGAGGAACGCAGAGAATGGTGGATCTAAATCTGGGGTTTCGGTAAGCCCTCGGGGCAATCGGGTTTCCCCTACATCTTGCAGTACACAGCTACCCACCAGGAGTGAGCAAACTGAGCGCCCGAAGCAGGGGCGGTGCTGAGGAAGAGGGCGTGCGGCTGGGGGTCGGCACCCCGCGCTCGACCCGCAAAGCGAAGCTCTTGTCCCAGGTGAGACCCGCCTGAGCGGAAAGACCCCGCCGCCCAGGGGCGGCGAGCGTCTGCAGCGCTGCAAGCCCCGCCTCCTAGCCATTCCTAGCTGGGGGAGGCCAGTAAGGATCAGCCGCTTTCTTTCTTTTCTTTCTTTCTTTCTCAAACCCGCTTTGTGGGTGGCAGCTCAGCGGGGGACGCATGGAGACAAAAAACAAAAAGCCCCAACAGAGAGACAGAGGGAGAGAGACAGAGGGAGAGAGAGAGAACAGAGAAGGGGGGGGAGGGCAGAGAGAGAGAGACAGACAGAGAAATCAAAGTTTTAACCTTCCCAGGAACACAGTGAATTATTATATCTAAAGGCTGCTGTAGTCTTCAGCGAAATCTGCTTCTGCCATTAAGAAAACACATACTGCACACGTCCACAGGGTTAAGCTCTCCTCCTCGTCAGCCTGAACAAACAAAGCAGAAGCGCGGGGTTTTAAGGATGGAGACCTACAGGTTATCCGGTTTCAAAACAAATTATAACACAGGAAAATGCGCCAACAAATATTATGGATGCAAAATATTCTCCATTTCAGATATTTTGCAGTTCCCGCCAGAAGCGATTTTATTCAAATTTATGAGCAAAGTGCATTTAGTCTACTATATAGGATTTACCTTCATATTCTACTGCAATCAAGATCTTATTTTTTTCTGGATAATGCACGCAAAGGAGGATAAAGTTTTCCTACTTACTGGAAGCTTTAAAACACTTTACAAAGCTAAACATCGCCTTCGTGTTTCTGCTTTCCCAAAATTCCTCCAAAAAATAAAACATTTTAAGAGTGAGTGCCTAGCTAGAAATACTGATTCCCCCCCCCAAATCTGAGCAAACAAGTAATTCCTGACAAAGAAAATTAATATGAAAAGTATAGGGTGATTTTTCTCCCCCTTCCCCCTTAAAAAAAAAAGACCCTTTGCTCCACCCCGCTATTAAACAAAACACAATACCTTTTTCTGGGTGGTACTGCACAGAAGTTGATTCAGTTTTGACAATGTTGTTTAGCTATCATTTGCTATTTTGAATGAATGGGAGCAATCCCCCCTTTTACAACATTTGTTTCCTATTATGGAGAGGTGCAGCAGTTGAGGGCAGACATGTGAAAGTGGCTGTTTGATTCTCTTTTTCATCCCCCTGACCCTGCTTTTGTCCCTCCTCACCCTGGGAATGTCACGCCTCGCTACTTCACTTTGAGATGCTCGAGAAAGTGGCTTTGTTATTCCCTTTTAGACATACACGAAATTGTTCTCATTCCCCCCGCTGTAAAAGATACTTCACATCAGGACTCGGTTCACAAGTGCAATGCAATTTGGCTTAGTCCAACCTTTGTTCTGCTTGTACAAATGAGCGAACAGTGCACACATTATACAGTTGATCTACTGCTGTCTTAACCCCAGAGTTAGGGGCTGGGAGAAAAGCAAGTTAATCCCTTCAATACCAAGGTGGCTTTAGCAATATTTCCTCCAATAATAATAATAGATTTGAATTGCTTCTTCTGTTTCACAGTGCAGAGCAAAGCTTATGGGGAGGGTTTACCAGTAACAACAAAAATCCTTCCACCAACCTTCTGCAAATAACTTTCTAAACAAATACATTTGTAGGTTTGGTAATGCCCAATTTAAAACTGTGCAATTGTTTGTGCAAAGGAGGGACTGGATTTAGAAACTCTGGCTTTAAAGACTTAAAATCTCAGAGCAAGCAAAGACCAAATGGTATTTAGCAAACTGATTCCAAAGAGAGGGCATTATGACCAGCAGAGCAAGAGTTGTTTTCACAGGCATTGAAATTGCCTGCTCATTCTGGGTGGGGGTTGGCACTTCTTGGGGATGGAGGTCAAGGAGGACTGGCACCTAATGCCGGCAACTGTTTTGTGCTTGAGGTGGAGGGAAAACTGAACCTTCCATACTCTCCAAATTGCAGCTGCTGCTTGGGAAATACTTCTAAAATGTGTGTGGTGTTGCCACTCCCTTTCTCCCAACCCCAAGGAAAACATTTTAATTCCAGGTGCCCCAGGTCATAGCCAAAGGCCCTACCCACCGCCAGGCGGGAGGGAATAAGGATGGGACACCTCTGAATTTGACCCTCCCAATAGGGATGGGAGTAAAAAATCGGCGGGAGGTGGAGACTCTTGCCTTTCTTAGAACCCAAGCAAGATTGGACGGGAGGGAAGAACTGATTTTAGGCGATGTACTCCTCATCAAAAGTTTATTTTCAACCTCCTTGTTATGAGTTAAGGTCCAAACCTCACATAGCCCAGTCACCACCCAATGAAATACATGGCTCCAAAGTTCCCTGGCTGACATTCTTTCCTACTACTTGGAAAAATAGGTGTGCTCCTCTGGCTGCTGGCGCTGGCTAAGAACGAGGGAGAGGGCACAGAGTCCTTTCACTGCCAGTTGGCACGAGAGCGCAAAGTGTGTCCCCTTCCCCGCCTCTCTTCCTTGGGCAGTTTGATTTCCCAGCAGATTCGGTGGAAGCGGCCCCGCAATGCGGGCTCAAACTCCCGGGGCAGTCGTGGGAAAGTCATGGCCAATAGGTTTCCCCTGACACAGCTCCCAACTGGGTGCAGATCTCTGCGGCCCAAGAATCCGCAAGACCGTGTCGGGTGGCCCCAGACAAGTCAACTCACTTAGTGGGCTCCCTCTGGTCCCCAGATCTAGAACACTAGAGCTAGGCTGTGCCAGGCGAAGGTGCTGGCGGCGGAAGCGCACAGATTCTGAGGACAAACAGCCCCCAGGACACTTAGAACGACAATTTTTAAAAATTGACTGCTGACAGGCTGAGGGAGTTTGTTTTAGTGCTGAATACCCCGGGAACAAAATCCTTTTGAAAGGAAAGCTAAGTCGTTTCACGCCACCAAAGTGCAGATTTGGTGAAGAATGACTGATGGGACAAAGCGGCGCGGTGAGTTAGCGCGGGTTCCCAGAGAGCGTGGGCAACTTGGGTAAATGCGGAGGCGGCCTGGAAAGGTGGGGCCGGCCAGAGGAGGCCCTAAAGCCTAAAATCGATGCTGCGCACACCCGAAGACCTTCCCCCACCTGCCCATTTGGTAGAGAAGATGGAAAAAGTAGAGGGGAAAGGAAAAAAATAATAAAGCGAAGACAAGTGAGGGACAAGGGTGCAGTAAGAAAGGCGGAGGAGAGAGAGACGAGGGTGGGGTGGGGAACTCAAGGAGAAGGAGGGAATGACTCTGAGGAAGAAAGGAGGGACAGGGGGCAAAGTAAGGCACAGCCCCCAGACGCTCCAGGCAGCCCGGAGTTCGCTTTCCAAGTCGGGAAGGCGGGTATTGTTTTTGGCGCCTAGGAAACCTTCGGAAGCTGCCGGGTACTTTCCCTCCACCTCCCATCGGTGTTTGGTAAATATTAACAAACCAGGGCGCGTTACTTTCTGGAGTGTGGATGGAGGGGCTGGCCCGGCTCGGGACAGTTTTCCTCTCCAAGAGCCCCCGCCCCCTAACCCCAGCCCCACCGTTCACGCACACATACACCTGCTTGACAACAGAAGGAATCAAAATCAATATTGTATTTGTCACCCCTCTGTCTCCTTTTTACTCCCTCAGCAGCCCGGGTGCCACTGAAGCGAATTGTGGATTTATGGAGGGAAATTAGCATAAATTATTATGAAATCTGTAGCCGTGTGTGGTCCAGCTTGTGGGAAAAGAGGCTATTGCGAACTCTCCAAGCAGAAAGGTGGTCGGTGGTGGGCTCTGCGGCGGCGATGAATGGCTATTGCGTGAAAGAGATTTCCATTTGGTTTGCACATGGGTATAATTGACTTATGTGTATTTTATACAGTTTTCCCAACAACTCCCTAAGCCTTGGAGTCGGATGTGCCCCCTCCCCAGAGCCTCTGTTTGCTTTGGGTTCTGCACAATAGACTCTGATGCACTTTTCAAGATTTCTGGAAAGTGCTCCTTCCCTCCTCTTCTTCATAATACCAGTCTTAAAATGCTGTAAATGGCATGCAAATCCCCTCCCCCTTCCCTCAGTCTCTTCAGTAGGATCTGAAATAGAATTTTGTAGTAAAGTACCTGTTTTAAATGTGCATCTCACAGCTCCACCCCACCCAAGGCAAACTTGTGCTATTAGGTTCGATTTCCTTAATTAACCCTGGGCATGGGCAATATGCCTCACCTCCCAACCTCACCCTAGGCAAACTTCGAAGATTCCTCGGACACGAATTCCTACTTGTATCCTCACATGTCTCAGACTTGGTGGTGACAACTTTCCCTGGGGAGATGGACAAAGATTTATTTTAACTTAGATTTTTTTTTTTTAACCCAAATGCTTCCACTCTTAGAATTTAGTTAATCTTCTGTTTACTCCGAGCAATGATTTCGACAGCCATACAAAGGCCCTTTGCAAGGCAACAAAATGCCAATTGTTAAAACAAGAAAACATTTCTCTCTCTCCCCATCCCCCACCCTCAACAAGCGTGCGCACACACCCTGTAGAAAAAAATCCTCCTGGCTGTCACTGGGGAACAGAGATCTTTCACTCCTCTCCTCACATATCCCAAATCCAACCACTCTTAATATTTTAATCCATGTTTCTATATATCAGTATGCACACTTTTGCTAAGAAAATCCTAAAAGATCCTTGGGGACTTCCATGCTGGTACCTTTCCTTCCCAGGAGCACTCCTGCCTCCGCAACGGGAGCACCCTTAGTTTTGTACCTCCGAGGCCAGCTGCTTTCTGGAGCAGGAAAGCTGTGGACCAACGCCTTTCTGTCTTACTACTATTCTTCATCGGGGTCCCTTAGGCTCCAGGTCTCCCCAGCTCCTCCCATCCCTGGACCCTCAAGCCAAACTGGGCCGCTCCAAATAACACCCCCAAATGCCGCACCTTGTTAGGACCTAAAGCGCGCACAGCTCGGGCAAGTAAGTACCGCTGCCTTTGGCCAAAGCTCCGCAGAGGTTCCACCCGAATCCAACTGGTTTATCTGCGGAGGGTTTATCTGCCCTTCTCAAGCCGTGCCCCTGTGCCCCCAGAGACAGGTCAGAGTCCCGCCTCCACCCCTTGAACCCACCTCCTCCTCCTGGTTATTTTTTCCGAATTAAGAAGGTGACATTATTCTTTTCTTCAAGCACTTCTGTTAATATTGAAAAACGTGTGCTTGCATCTCAAGCGAGGCAGCCCAGACGCGAGAGCCATTTCAATATTAATGAAATTGTTTAATCTCCTAAATTCATCGTGTTTAAGTTACGTTTTGGTGAGTTATTGACCACCTCCGAAACTGTGGTTAATGGAGGGGTGTGTGTGTGTGTATGCACGTGCGCTGAAAGATTTTTATGCTAACTCCAAACAGCTCCACTAATAATGCTCTAATATCACTAAAAGTGTCCAAACTTCACTCCCAGAACTCTCCCACCACCACCACTCCCATCACCTCCTCCTCCTCCTGGGGGGGAGGGAGAGAAAAAAAGTTCTCACATTTCCGGATTGAAGATGATTCAGTGTGAGCTGTACGTATTGAGTTATTAACAACAAGGTAAAAGGAATTTCTTTTAAAAATCATAAAGGTCGGAGAATGTGCAGAAACCAGTGGGAACTCCTAGTGTCTACTCCTTGACTACGTGCATGCAGGCAGGGTCGACTCACTATTTCATAGCAATATGATGATGCCGCCGCCGCCACTGCCGCCGGTGCCCACGACGATGATGATAATAATAATGATAATAAGAATAATTCATTGAATCTCCGGAGACTAATCCGAACTGAAGGGAGCCTACCGCTGGCACCAGGCAGGGGGACCCTAGGCACATCCCCACGCTCTCCTTTCTCCCAAAAAGGAAAAGTCTCTGGTTCTTTTCGAGTCTAGAAGGTACTGCTGTTTTAGTGGGTCCGCAGGCAGCGTTTGCTGGGCTCTCTAAACTCTAAATATGTTCTGTCAATTGCGGGGTCGGGGGATGGAGAAGGGGAAAAAGTTCCAGCTGTAAAATGCAAACTTCCATGCAATGCCTAACTCCTAAAGTTTCCAACCACCTGGGGGAAAGCTTGAGACCCTGCCGTTCATCTGGTGATAAAGTGTGTCAAACAAACTCAGGCCCTCCCCCAGCTCCACACACTGTCTGCCCCAACAGCCCCAGAGCCTTCATCCTGTGCCTAATTAAATTCCTAAAGGACTTTTAGAGTGAAGACCCTGCCTATTCGCCCAGAGATACTTTTTTTTTTTTTTTTTTTTTTGGCCAATACACTTACAAAATGGGCTTTTACAAGGGGCTGTCCGATTATATTTTTCTAAGTATTTTTTAAACCCCATCTCTTAAGGCTACACACTCACTGTGTAGAGCTTTGGCAGCAGTCTAGGAAGGTCAAATTAAACTTTGACCTGCCTCTTGGAGGACTAAGGGGAAGGGTGTATTTTCATTATAATAACCCATGCAACCAGCCCCGTATTGCCAAGCGCAGGAAAAGGGTCTACTTCAGGGGAAGCCGTGCCTTAAGTTAGCTAACAATACAAACCCGATACAATGCAGAGGAAACAGAATACCCCAGCCAAGCAATTTCCATGTCAAACATCATCTGCGCGGCAGCTCGGTCTGCGAACGTGAGTGGTCGCCTGAATCCCTGCTCCGCGGCCGCCACCTCCTCATACCTTCACACCGCGCACCCTGGCCGGCGTCCCGCTCACCACCGGTGGCCGAGGCTCTTCCCCCTCGCCCAGTCTTGAGCTGGAAGTGATTCCTATTGGCCAAGGTGTCCATGTAAATAGGTGTGAAAGAAACCAGAGCTGGCCTGGCTCTCCCCTCTCGCTCAGTCCCCTCCCTCTGCAGCCCCCGCTCCCCCTCCTCTTTCTCCTCCTCCCAAGGCGATTGTCATATGATAGCTAAGAAGTGGCACATTAATGAAGCGCCGCTACAGGGGTCTTTTCTGCTCCTGTCACCGCTTAAAACTATCAGATGGTTCGAGGGAGGACATGGAGGCAGCCACCTAGCTCAGCGGAGCCGCGGAGCCCACAGCAGCGCCCTCCGGAGCCCCGCGGCCGCCGCTGCTACCGCCTGCACTCGGACTCCGCAGCCGAGCTTGGCCGCCCGGGGATCTCACGGCCAGAAGCTCTGCGGACTGGTCGGCTCCCGGCGCTGCAGGGCTGAGCTGCGAAGCTCAGAGACGTGCGGAGCCCAGCCGAGACCGGACATTGAGCCCCAGCTGAGCACTGGGAGAGACCCGAGAGCTGCAGTGCCGTCCCGGATGCGGATGCACAACTTGGAGCAACTTTAAGGTGAGCCCTCTGGTTGCATCCCTGCCCCAGTCCCCGCTCCAGGTCCAGCTTACTTCCAAGCTTCCCCTCCCGCGCCCCATGGCCGCACCCCACTCTGCACTCAAAAGTTGCCAGCTAAAGAGCGCGGGCGCGGTCTCATCCCGCGCCGCAGCCCCTACCCACCAGGTCTGGTCTGTGGCTGACCTTGCGGTGTCTGTCTATGCATCCATGCACCCCCCCCCCCATTATCTTCCCCCTGTCCAGATCCAAGAAGCCGCCGGCCCGCGCGGACCCAGAGCAAGAAGGGGGCAAACAAGAAGATGCCTCGGCCCGGCCGCAACACGTACAGCGACCAAAAGCCGCCCTACTCGTACATCTCGCTGACCGCCATGGCCATCCAGAGCTCGCCGGAGAAGATGCTGCCGTTGAGCGAGATCTACAAGTTCATCATGGACCGCTTCCCCTACTACCGGGAGAACACGCAGCGCTGGCAAAACAGCCTGCGCCACAACCTCTCCTTCAACGACTGCTTCATCAAGATCCCGCGGCGGCCAGACCAGCCAGGCAAGGGCAGCTTCTGGGCGCTGCACCCCAGCTGCGGGGATATGTTTGAGAACGGCAGCTTCCTGCGGCGCCGCAAGCGCTTCAAGGTGCTCAAGTCCGACCACCTGGCGCCCAGCAAGCCCGCCGACGCCGCGCAGTATCTGCAGCAGCAGGCCAAGCTGCGCCTCAGCGCGCTTGCGGCCTCCGGCACGCACCTGCCACAGATGCCCGCCGCCGCCTACAACCTGGGCGGCGTGGCACAGCCCTCGGGATTCAAGCACCCCTTCGCCATCGAGAATATCATCGCTCGCGAGTACAAGATGCCTGGGGGGCTGGCCTTCTCCGCCATGCAGCCAGTGCCCGCCGCCTACCCGCTCCCCAACCAGTTGACTACCATGAGCAGCTCGCTGGGCACTGGCTGGCCACACGTGTACGGTTCCGCAGGCATGATCGAGTCAGCCACCCCTATCTCCATGGCTAGTGGCGATTACAGCGCCTACGGCGTACCATTGAAGCCGCTGTGCCACGCAGCAGGCCAGACGCTGCCCGCAATCCCGGTGCCCATCAAGCCCACACCAGCCGCAGTGCCCGCGCTGCCCGCGTTGCCCGCGCCCATCCCCACCTTGCTCTCGAACTCTCCGCCCTCGCTCAGCCCCACGTCCTCGCAAACAGCCACCAGCCAAAGCAGCCCCGCCACACCCAGTGAAACGCTCACCAGCCCGGCCTCCGCCTTGCACTCGGTGGCGGTGCACTGACCCGCAGCAGCCCGAGCCCCCTCTTGTCCCTCTCCCCGCCAGCTTATTCGCCTTCCCCGCCTCCCAGCCCTGCCCTCCCCCACCTAGGACCGCCACCCTAACTTGTCCATTTCATCTCCGGCCAACCCTCTCTCCCCCAGGAGAACTTTGTTTTGGACCCAGGAGACAAAACACAAACTTGCAGATGGCCTGGCGGCACGTGGAAGCTGTCCTTGCCTCCACAAGAGGGGAAGGCAGGGGGCACCTGAGCCAAGCCCTCCGATTCCCGGGCCCCCCGAAACCCCCTCCCATTTAAGAGGCAGGGGAAATCCTGCTTCCCGCCTTCGCGGAGAGGAGCGCGTCTTCCCTCGGCCGGGCGCAATCCGCGGGCGCCCGGACTCCGCGCAGCTAGTTCCAAGACAAGAGAAACCACCTCAGAGGTTTCCTCGAACAGATCTCCCCTGAGGGCTGCAGCCGCACCGCGGAGGGCCGGATCTCGTTTACGTCTTGGAAATCTGCCGGGAAAAGGGACCACTAATCTTCCTACCCCACTCGCCTCCGCCCATCCGGCAGGGGCTGGGCGGACCACAGCCTCCCGGAGTAGCGGCCCTGCCTCCCCAGCTTCTGCGGAGTTGTTTTGTTTTGTTTTGGGTTTTGCTTCCTGCCAGAGGCTCCAGGCACTGGGACTTAGGGGAGAGGCTGCCAAACTGAGAAGCGGACGCTTGTTCTCAACACGAGCAAAACAAAACTAAAAGTAACCTTGTAGTATTGTTTACAAAGACGCCCGGTAAAATGTAAACAGTGAACTTGAATCTGTATTGCTTGGCGGGCGAGCGGGCAAAGCCCACTTCACAAGTACCTGTTGTAATGTGAATGTTTACTCTTCATTTCTGGCCAGGTTTGGGGAGGGAATGGGGATGGGAAAGTTAATTGGGATGTTAACTTTCCGATTACTTAGAGACCTTTTAGCTATTTATTTTATTGTTGGAAGGAAAAAAAAGAAAAAGGAAAAGAAAATGAAATAAGCCCAAACTAAGAAAAGCATCAAGGGCAACGCTAGAAGAACTTAGATAGCTGACTGGTAACATGAAGGAGATGTCACCGGATAGGTCTCCCATGGACAAGTCTTTCGTTTGCTACAAGAACTTTCCCAAGAAGCTAAAAGGGCTGCAAAGAGATGTAAATGATTGTGAATAGGAATGATTATACACTGTGTAAAATGCACTTTTGTTTGCTATATTCCTTTAGAGTCTTAGGTAATTTGCTGGAAAACGAACTGTTGTTCTGGTGTGACCTGCTTAAGTTAAAAAAAAAAGTTGTAGTGTCATCAGGGCTGTAAAATTTTTACCTTTCATTTTTCTCCTTCCCTGTTCAGAATTAGCATGGCATTTTAAATATTGATGTTCTTGTTCCCAGCATGCCTGTTTTAAGACAAAGAATTTTAAAAAGCTGTCTACATTAAATTATGAATCTAGTCCAAATAATATTTTCTCATTAAAATATGTAAATCCAAATTTCAGTTTTGTGTGTTTTTGAAGAGTTGCTGCAAACAATAACTTTACAAAAGATAGATGTAGTGCTTCTCTAAGCATGATTTTTATAATACACTGAATAGTCTCTTTCATATCTTATTTTTAAAATAGTCAAATCTCTTCTTATGCACTTGCAGACTGGTGGAGAAATGATTCAAATGGACTCCTGAAGCAGAGGGAAAGAGGAAACTATTTCTAGAATAGATCAGGTGCACAGGTGTAGTGCTGAAAAACTGTCATTAAAAATTGCAATACTTTCTATGTATTTTTGTCTACCTTAAAATTTACATTTTACAAAATATACTGAATGTAAGGTTTATGTAGAAATCAGATAGAGGCTATATGTAGATATAAAAAGTAAAAACAGACTTGTTTACTCAGTGCTCCTATTCTGATGCATCTTATTTAGAGTATTCATTTCCTTGCTCCTTTAAATTATTTCAGTTGTGGAAATTTTCATTTTCAGAAGTTACCTAGAAGTTCACCTTGCATGTCAAGAAACCTGTTCACTTTGAATAGAACAGATTTCTTTTCACTCCTTCATGTGGGAAAATAATGCTCGATGCATTTATTTTAAGGAAGTGAATGAAGTTAATTTAAGTGCTTAACTCTAAGTATTTGCTTTTCTTCAGATTTTTGCAGAGAATTACAATTTGCCAAGGATTTATGGCTCAAGGCCAACTGAAACTTTACTGAAAGGGTCACAATATTTCCAGAGCGAGGTGTGTATTCAACTAATGAAGTTACAAGACAAAGAAAAACTTAAATGGTGATTAACACTTTACTTTACTGTGTAATATGATTAAACAAAGACCTTTGTGCAGTACAGAGAAACCCACACAAAAATCATGATCACTATATTCCATAAGGAGAATCCTTAGCACCTGCGACCCTTACATATTTAGAGGGTTATCTGGAAAAAAAAAATTAGGATTAATGCAAAGGGTAATTAATCCTGTTGTGACCATTTTTTAAAAGGAAGGATCCCACACACAGCCAAAAAAAAAAAAAGTGGAAAATAAATGAATCATTGGACTGATTAAAATGCATGAAGCTACTAAAGCTCGTCAGACAGGGGACAACTAAACTCATTCATCAAGCCCAATTCACAATTATATCAACAAGATCAGCAAAAGAAAGCCTGGAAAACTTATCCACCCCTGGCTAGGAAACTCTTGAAACTTTGTTCTTAACAAGACATCATCTACATTTAAAAAATTAAATACATTGTCATCATTTCCTGAAAAATAAAATGAAGGCCATTTCTGGAATATTCTAATCTCACTGAATTTACTAACACTGAATTCAAACTGGGAATGAAGGGCTAACGTGGGCCTTAAACATTTTATAAATTATCAGCTTAGATAATCAGGTAGAATATTTGTCCTATAATAGGCAGTAGAATGTATATATATAAATGTACACATACATACACTTAATAAATGGGAGTAAGATGCAGATGCTATTTCTGATTTTTAGCAAAGGAGTGATTTCAACTCACTATCTGAAAATGTTCTTTTCAGCTAGTAAGCTCGTCATGGTGTATTGCAAAGAATGAAATAACTTGGGAATTGAGAGCCCTCCTTTTACAACTGCAAACATCTTTTCTCAAAGTTGAATGAGTAAAGTAAAAAATCCACTGATGATATTTTGACCTTGATTAGAAATCCAAAGGCAGTCCAAACAACACGTCTCCACCCTGCTCCATCCCCAGCTTTGAGACTTATGCCCTGTTTAGCTGAAGTGCCCCCACAAACAAGGAAGTTTATAACTATGATACCTTCAATGGCTCTCTTTGTCATGTTAAATCTTTTCACCTGGCTCAAGTCCAAAGTCAATACACACAGCTTTAAAATAAAACTGGAAGAGACAACACCATGCAGTGAGGTGTACATTCGGGGGTCTTATCCTAAAGATCCAGTTAACTTATATTTCCTATTTTGCAAATTTGGGCCTTTTTAAAATTTAGGTTTTTGATTTGGAAACTTGGCTGTCCTATTACTTTTGGTTTTTAACATGATTCTGTACTCGACTGTGTTTTTTAAATGGCCTTCTCTGTGATTGGGGGAAATGCTTACACAATGGATGAATTTTGTACACTTTCTCAAGAGAGAAGCTGCAGAAATTCTCACTGTTCCTGTTGCCTGAATTGGGGATTTGAGAAGCCTGAAGACTAGCAGGAGCATTGCTAGTAAATGAGCCTTAGAATGGTTTAAATATTATAGCAGCGAGTTTAATTCCTTTAATAGATGAGAACATTGAGTGTCTTGGAAGCATAAATCTGGCCAGGTGCTGGAATGGGGTGAAGTTGAGGAGTGGGTGGGAGGAAGAAGCCAATGGAGTGCCGCAAACAGAAGGTTTTACATTAGTGTATGCAAGGTTGGGGTGGGGGCATGGTTTATACATTTACCAATGTAAACTCCCTTTTTAAAAGGTATCCATTTAAGAAATGAAAAGGATCAGGATCTGCTCTAAAATTCTTAATATAAATGTCAATTAATTTTTTTTCCCCTGAAGCCACATATGCACAGAGACACCCAAACAAAAACAAAACAAAAACAATCCAACCCACCGGCTGTGAAGGCTCAAAGGGGATGCATTTGTTTCGTTTAAACTAACAACAAATTATCTAATTAATATGTTTCAATTACAGCATGAAAGGCACAGCCCCTGGACCGCCCGCCGTGGGGGCACAATAGCCTCAGAGCCCACTCTAGGAATTTACAATAACTTCACATCTGTTTCTTTATTTTCCACTTTTTGAGTCTAAAACTCTTCTCAAGATCACTTCAAACCACAGACTGAGTTATGAAATATGTCCCAGTGTTAAAGGGGGATGAAACTTTGCCCACGATGCTTCATTTGCAAGCAAAAAAGTGAAAGCCCATTGAAGAGCATTAAACAAATATATTAGAATTCTGTCACTTTATGCAATTGAGTAGATCAAATGAAGGGTCCCGGCCACTTCATTCACTCTCATTCACTCGAATAGAAAATGCAAAGAATAGCAACCCGAGACTGGGCCACCGATGTAGATTTAGCTCCTTTTTACTGGGAGACAAAAAGGCTGAATTTTCACAAACACATTGCTGACTCGGGGACTAGGAAACCGGCACTGGAACCCCTTTGGAATTTAAATTCATTTTATCTTCCTCTCTCTTTGCGGAGATCTGTTTGCACTACAGTGCAAGATGCAGCAGGCATCCTTTGGCTTCTGAAAAAATGGGGGAGGGGAAGAAAGTGAGTGGGGGTGGTGATGTGGGCCTCAGGATTCCCAAGAAGCTCTTTGGTGGTCAACTAACACTCAGGTCTGAGATAACTCTAAATAAATCTTGATTTACATCAATATAAGCATCATTATATCACACATATCTCCAAGTCTCTTACCTCCTTGCTTGGCATAGATTACATAAAACAGCTTGTTTTCAAAGACCTGAATTGCATCTGGGTCAACTGTTTTCTTCAACTAGTATCTGGTCAGTGATGTTACAACAGATTTGAAACCTGAGCTGTCAACCTCACCTGGTCAATTCTCTCTCTCTTTCTCTCCCACCCTCCTACACACCCCACTTTCTGATAACTACTCCGAGCACCATGATGGTAAACTTGTGTAAAAATCAAGAGAGGAGATACTCTTTGGTTAGAATTTCCAAGTCAGAATCCTCCTACATTTTCCATTCCCATTCTCGGGGCGGGGGCGGGGGGGGGGGGCAGGCAAGCCGCATGTGCCAGTGGTAATTGAGATAATTTTGTGGCAATACTTCTATCCTGTGTCTTTTATGGCTGACATTTTTATTTTGGTGAACTTTATAGACTTTTTACTTGTCAACATCTTAGAAAGCTTACAGTGACTGTTAAGAGCTGCTTCTAGAGGCAAAGCAGGGCACAATAAAGAAGCAGACTTCTCAGCTTTCAAGGTGTGATTACAGAGGAATGAACCAGTTTTTCTCAAATTTGAAGTCTAAATGAGATCTGATCTGAAGGAGAAAGTGTTTGGAGGGTTTTCTATTGCATTTCAAAATTTTGCCTGGTACTTATCCCAGGTATGTCAAAACCTTGAACATTTTTCAGCTTAGCTTCAAGATCTGTAAGGTCAGATTTAAGATTCTTCATTTAATTTGTGGCATTGGTATCTGGAACTAGGGATGGGAGGTGGCTCACACCTACAGATACAAAAAAGATACTGAAGAAATAGTTGGCTGTTTTATAACCATAAGCTAACAAACTCACTGAAACTAATAATAAAGTAATCAGAAACTATCCATGAAAAATTTTAGCTGGCTAAATAAAACCTTCCTTGGAAGGTGTTCCTTATGGAAATTTTCAAGAATATATGGACAAACGGTTCTTCTTTGCAGGCAGCCTCCTTTTGCCTGTGTCTGCAAATAACCGATGTCCAATCAGTTGCAAGCTTTTGAAGGAACAAACTGGGAGCATTAATTAGAGCAGATTAAGCTCACAGATAAAAAGCATTCTTTAAGTATCTGTTGTTTAGAGGCACTGTGATTCTGATTCATGCTTTGTAGTCTGTATATTTTTATTTACTCAGTTAATTTCTTCCCCAGGGTGTTCCCTGTTGACTGGGTTTACTAAGGTATACAGTATAGAAAGAGTTGTTGGTTTGCAGAAATAAATGTTTCCAAACTCTGCTTTTGCTAGATTTCTCTCCCCTCCTTCGTGAAATACAATGTATTGGTCTGATGATTCCAGCACACAGCAACATATAGAGAAACTGTTCAGTAAAGGATCTGAATTTTGTGCCACTTAGAGGAAGCTTAGTATTTACTAAGTAGTATCTAGAGCATTTTGCATTAATTAGAGCAGCTCCTTGGAGAGACATTACATCCAAGAATGGTTTCACACAACAGGAAAACTCCGAGCATCTGAACTCCCCCACTAGACCTGCTACAGTGAAACACAGAGCAGCAAATGTCTGGCTCACTTGGAAATACCAATATATATTTTATTTATTTACATACATTTGATAGACTGAAGGCCTATATCTAAAACAATAAAAAAGATCATTGGAAAGCTCCCCATCACCCTGGGTACCATGATATTTATGTCAACTACAAAAACAACAACAACAAATGTGACACAATGGTCTGTCTCAAGATACCTACCATGATTTCATATTGGAGAAAAACTGATAAATGACTACCCAACTCTCTCATGTTCAATGGATTAGTCAGACTGAACCAAATATTTCTGTGGCTGCCTGGAAGATACAGTTCTCATCCTTGTGGTGAGTGTTGGTGGACAGGGAGAGGGCAAGCAGAACAGGCAAGGATGACATTTTATGACTATCAGATTAGTCCAGATCGTGTATATGCAATGATTTCTGTCCCCACCATAGAACAATTAACTGAATGAACAGGAATTCTGAAAATAGTCCTGTTAGTTTAGCTTAGGTAAAAACCCTATGCCTTTTTTCTAGGTGTCAGTAAATGAGCGTATTGACTATAGGCTTCAGCTGTGATACTCAGGTTGTACAATTAAAACATGTGAAATGCATTTAAATTTACTTGTGGCTTTAATAAAAGAACCCTTTCCATAAAACAAGAAAATGAAAATGATTAACTTTGACACAGAAATATAAACAGCAATTTGATTAATTATATTGCTAATTATTCTTTGCTGTGTAGCCAAACATTATCCAATTCTTAAAATGACAGATGCTGAATAAATCATATAAAATAATTACTTGGAATTTCACTGCAGTGAGAAATGGTGGAGTTTATGGAGAGATTTATATTGATTCCTAAATATATAATTGGTTTGTTCTGTTCTATTCCATTTAGAAACCTAGTCTTCACTGTAAAAATACTACAACTATATTAATTTTTTTCTATATTTTCCCTATGCTATTTTAAAATAATCCATTTCTCCTTTCAATATTTTCCATAATTATAATCAGTATACTAATTTGTATATCTTGCTTTTCCCTAACATTATATCATAAGTATTTACCATGTTTTCATAACATAGTTTTCATAAACGTCTATTTTAGTATTTGTATAGCATACCAATTGAGTGGAATACTAAATGCCTAATTTGGGCACTTTGAATGTTTTTAGGTTTTGTTTGTTTTTGCTAATACAAAGATTGTTGTGGCGAACATCATTCATACCTAACTAAACACTGTTTCCAACTATGTAAAATATATTTATGCTGTTATATGGAATTCCCTAACAGCTCCCTACAAATTCAATAATATAATTTAACTTAGGATTTCAGCTTTGTTATTTGTCCATTGCTATTTGTCCTCTTTCTGGGACCCAGAGCAATATTGCCTCAACTTAGAATCAAAAGACACTGAATGTTAAGAGTTGGAAGGTCCTGAGAAATTCCAGGTAAACCAATTCCTTTATTTCACTCATTCGGAGAATCCCCCTAATACATTCCTTTATCTACATCCAAATAATTTAACAGCACCAAAGTCAGGTTCTGAAAATAAAAGTTCAGTCTTAAATGCAGACATATGCCACTAAAAATCAGAAATCACAAAGGTACTGAAATTGTCAAAATGAAGACTTTTATCTGATAATGTAGGCTCACGTCATTTTAAGGCAGTTTATACAGCATAGCAAGCTGCAAACTTTTTAAGTGGGGGCCTTGGGTAGGTTGTGTAACAAGAGGGAATGGTCACTGCTAAGTCCCAGGTCTAAAGATCAAGAGATCTACCCTCAATATGAACCATTTCTTAATTTCTTGATACCCTTCCTGAAACTGAAAGCAAACAGTCTTCCAGGCAGACTGCCACAAGTCTAGACAGTCCAGGCCCACAGCAGGTGTGACTATGTCATTTCTTCAATTGCTATGACATGGCTAATTCTCAAGATGGGAGATGGTAGGAGTGGGCTGGGAGGGGGGAAATGGCAAAGAAGGGCAAGTAATCGGAGTTTCAGATTTTGTCTCCTTATCATGGCATTTCATTTTGCCCTTTCTTTTTTTTTTTTTTTTTCACTTTGCCCTTTCTTATATGACACTTTCATGTCTGATTTCCCCACTCCAGGTTCTTGAGATCTTAATTATTTTTAATAAATTTGTTTTTAACCATGTAAGACATGACACAGGTGTTGGTCAAGTACTTGTCGATGGGAGAACAACCAGGTAGCCTGGAGCAGACCCAGAAAGAATAAACGTGAAAAGTGCCAAAAGTAGTGGCTACACCTGAAACCAATCTCCTGAATTGGAATAAATGTTTTTTGGTCTTGGAACCAAAGGAATTTGTTCATAATTACTTTTCCATAGTCTCCCAACCACCATTCCCAGAGCTGATCACTCCTACCCTCAGCTTGGTTCACTTGACACAAAAAGGAGAGATATAAGAGGAGGGAAAGAGGAAGGCTGAGAGAAAGCAGACAAAATGGATGAAAATCTGATGTCTCTGTTAGCATGGTTCTTTAAAAGTGTCCCCTAGGACATCTCAACACATGTCCTTTTAATTCAGCTCAAGCCAATTCAAACTCAGTCTGATTAAATCCAATTGCTAAGCAGTACCTGCACAAACAAGATCTTGCAAGAAAATACTTTGATCAGAAGATCTGAGTTTGAGTCCTAGTTTTATCACCTTTTACCTAAATGGGTCTGAGCAATTCTGAGCTCTCAGTTAACTGTCTCTCATGGAGAATAAGGGTTCGCTCGAAGGCTTGTCTCAATGATCAAGTGGAGCAAAGGAGATGAAAGTGTTTTGAAGGGTCCTGTAAACTTAAGTTACTATTACTGTCTGTGATAGAGAAATAGTAAAATAAAAATAGCTATCAGAAATTGTCTTGCCTGAGAGGAATTTAGCCTTAAGCTCTTCAGGACAGATTACAGAGGGGAAGGTCTATTTTTCATACCATTTTTTAAGCCCCACATTTTTACTGTCTGCCCTTCTCTTCCCATACCCACGAAGTAACCTGGAAGTGACAATGGGGTGTTATGGCAAGGGAAATTGGGGCTGCTTTTTTGTATATTCTCCCAAATTGGGCCTTTTCACAGATTTAAAGATATGATGTTGACAAACTGTTAAGATTGTTAAAAGACAGGACAGGAAACAGTGTGACAGCCAGGCACATAAAGATGGCAAACATAAAAATTAGGGCACTTTTAGTCTTCTTTTCCCCAGCAACAAATGGCTCACACTATTTCCCTGACACTTTAAGAATTCAATCAATGCTTATATAGCATTTACCATGTGCCAGGTAGTGTTCTAAGTTCTTTACAAACAGTAATTCATTTAACCCTAACAACAACCTTATGAGATAGGTGCTTTTCATGATGTCCATTTTATAGATGAAAATATTGAGGCAGTGGGCATTTAAACTAATTTGCCCGACGTTACCCAGCTAGTAAATGGTGTCAATGTCCAACTGACTCTCAGTAAAATCTGGTTTAATATCAAGCTCCTTTTGTTATTGATGATACAGTTCACAAGATTTCTTAGACTCAAGGGCTCTACTAAGCTCATTAAGGTGTGCAGAGGGAGAAGGAGGGTCACCCTCTGCCAGCTTTAAACTGACTGTCTCAGACACAAAATGATTTTTGCAGCTGCTAATCTAATTATTCATTTGTTACTTCTCTTACTGTCCCAGATTTGCTGTGAGTTATGAGTCACTAAACTGCATTTTTTCCTAAACTACCTTCTATTTAACTCATGTGGCTGGGGTGGGGGGGAGAAACAATACCTCAACAAAACCAGAAATACCCCTCTATGCTAGTTCACAGAAATATTTGATCTTTGATCTCAGTCAGATCATAGACCAAAAAAGTCACCATGGAATACCACCATTTTAAGATTTTATTTATTTGAGAGAGTGAGCGAGCAAGCGAGAGTGAGAGAGAGCACAAGCCGGGGGGGCGAGGGGTGGGGAAGAGGCAGAGGCAGAGGGAGAAGCAGACTCCTTGCTGAGCAGGGAGCCCCACACAGGGCTCGATCCCAGGACCCCAGGATCATGATCTGAGCCGAAGGCAGACACTCAACTGACAGCCACCCAGGCACCCTGAAAAAAATGGATCTTAAGGTATATTCAACCAACCTGGATCCATGTAAGATTAACTCAAATCCTTTGGGAATGAAAGCAGCTAATATGAAATCTAGGCAGGGATGTGCTCTAGTAGTTGTAAGAAAATTCCTGACCTGTGTGTCTTTTTCTTCCCTTACAGTCTGTGTCAGCTGGCAAAATAAATCAGTAGGGGGAAGAAGTACCACTTTTGTACATACACTATAATTTTAGAAAGTAGGAAAAAGGAAGGGAGAGAGGGAGGAAAAAAGGAAGGAAAAGGTTAGGGGTAACTTTCTATTTCAGTAAATATAATTTTGTTTGTTATTGATGGAACCAAATACTGATGTTTTGATGTTCACATTTCTTTAGTGGTACTTTTGAAAAGTTTGCTTGAGTCCTCACATATCTTCTTCAATCCAACTACCAGGAGACTGGCATTGACATATATTTTATAGGTATGCATTTTACGAAGGTTATGTGTCTTTGTGCTTACTATCTAGCTCTGGCCTCCTTTTTGATCACCTGCCTCAGTTATAAGTGACTCCTGAGGAAACAGTTTGTTTTCATACATGGGTAGTGGGCTCCCAGGATGCTGTGTGTTTGGAGTCTCTCAGCCTTTTCCTAACAGAGTCTGTGATTGGGTTGGAGATAGCTGGTGAAGCTCACTCATGCTTTTTGATCACCTCACCCCAGTTTTGTGGTTTGACTTGCCAAATAAAGATTTATAACCTGTGTTTCTGGCTTCTCTGTACTGCAGATGAGCCCCCACTACAATAGGCTCTGGGATTACCACTCAAATGACCAGGCTTAGTCCTTGAGTATTTCAGCCCCTCATCTTTAAAGGTGGATCCACCTGCAAAGCTCAGGGTCCTTTTTGCATCTTTCTCTCTTATTCTGTTCTACTTCCACCTGAGTTTCAAAATATGCACCCATGCAGGGCTTAGCCAGTCAACTGCCAGTACTCTGGTGTTGGTGTCTGTGAATGTCCATATTCCCTGGGGCTCAGCAGATGGCACAGGAAAGGGAACACTGGGAGAAGATGCTTTTAGATATTAAATAATCTAGTTAGGAGATGGTCTTGTTTTGCCTTCATTTACTGACTTTCTTATGGAAAAAATGAAATCTGCTGCCACTTTGGAGTAGAAGTTTTCTGTGATGGTTTCTGCTGCAATGTGTTAGGTTTATTTTTCAGAGTGATACTGATATTGATACCACCAACTTGGTGGTAACTGAAAATTCATATGCGGTTGGGGAGGCTGACTCAATGACCCTCCCTGAACCTTTTAAAAGTATCCTGTTTTGGAACCAATAAACTTGGCAAAGCAGTAAGCTTTTATTTCTTTTTTCCTAATTGTTCAAAGCAACATGTGTGGTCCTATATGGCATATGCTACATGTCATTAATCTGCATAAAATGGCCTCAAAGCAGAGGAGAAGGAGAATGACATTTTCATAATTTATCGTTTGGGTACGATCTCCTTAACCAACTGAGCCACCCAGGCGCCCTGGGTACGATCTCCTAAAATGAAAATAATAGCACTATTCCTAAAGGGGCTATATAAGAGCATGGAATCAAGGATTTAAAGAGGGGGCATCAAGCAAACCACTGAAACTCTCTGAGCCCTCTTTTTTCCTCTAAAAAAAATGAGAGTTATATTAGAAATGTTGAGCTGGGGGCACCTGGGTGGCTCAGTTGGTTAGGTGTCTGCCTTCTGCTCAGGTCGTGATCCCAGGGGCCTGGGATTGAGCCACAAGCCCCACGTCGTTGGGCTCTCTGCTCAGCATGGAGCCTGCTTCCTCCTCTCCCTCTGCTGCTCCCCCGGCTTGTGCTCTCTCTCTCTGTCAAATAAATAAATAAAATCTTAAAAAAAAAGAAATGTGGAGCTGGTTATATTTACCTATCCTCTCAGCTCCAAATTCAGCCCTCTATACTTTGTTCTGAAAACTTTATTTCCCAAACTCCTTTGCCATCCGACTTCCTGTGAGTCTCTGCAAACAGAAACTTGGGTTGGGTGCTGAGTGTACATGTACTACGTGATTCATATATGCTATTCTCTTTTAGTCCTCACGGCAAACTTATGAAGTAATTCTCATTACACAAACAGGGAAACTAATACCTAAAGGAGTTAATAAGTTTTCTGGTAAGTGGCTGAATAAGATTCAAACTCAGTTTCCACCTGACTCTAGATTCAGTGCTATTCTGCTGCCATGGTAACATATTAGCTTGTCCTTCAAAAAACATTTACTGAAGGGGCGCCTGGGTGGCTCAGTTGTTAAGCAACTGCCTTCGGCTCAGGTCATGGTCCCAGGGTCCTGGGATCGAGTCCCATATCGGGCTCTCTCCTCTGTGGGAAGCCTGCTTCTCCCTCTCCCACTCCCCCTGCTTGTGTTCCCTCTCTCACTGTGTCTCTCTCTGTCAAATAAATAAATAAAATCTTTAAAAAAAAAAAAAAAAACATTTACTGAATAGGATACCATCGTGGCTACTGTGACAAACAGAAGGAAGTAATGGTGAAATAATTAATAGAAAGGGATGGATTTGAAAAAACATACCCAATAAATAAGAGGACATGATGATTGACTAGTGAGAGTGGGAGGTACCAGGAAGGAGAGGTACGAATCAAAAGAATTAAATGGCAATTCAGTTAGTCAGGATTCCTTGGATTTCGAGTAACAGACACCTAATTCAACCTGATAGTTCTATTCTAACAAAAGTCCCAGGAAGGAGTATGGTTGTTTCTCCTTGGGTCATCTGCCCATCCCTAAACCAATCACTTTTGCTGAGGAGATACAGTACTCTGATTGGGTCATATCCAATCCCTAGGGCCCACAGAGGCAGGTCTGCTACACAGAATCCTTCAGAGCAGGATCGTTATAGAATGCTCACTATACAATGACTCTAAAGATTCAAGCCTGGTTAACTAGAAATGGATGGAAGTAAGGGTGGTTGAGAGCAAGTGACTATGGGAATAAAATACTGAGTTAAGTAAGGTAATGACCTGCTAAACTTGCACCAGCTCGAAAAAGATGCAACCTAATCTTGAAGATATCCAGTCAAAATCTGAAAACACTCCCATGTTTCTCCAGAAATTTTAAATCTTTAACTTTAGAGGTAAAAGTGCGGGGCACCTGGGTGGCTCAGTTGGTTAAGTGTTGGACTTGTGATTTTGGTCCGGGTGGTGGTCTCATGGGTCGTGGGATGGAGCCCCGCAAGTCAGCTTGGGATTCTATCCCTCTGCCCCTCCCCAAACTTGTGCTCTCTCACTCTCTCTCTTTCTCTCTCAAATGAATGAATAAATCTTAAAGAAAATAAAGTTAAAGGTGTGAATTCTAGGAATTGAGGATCATCCACTGGTATCAAAAGTTTAGTGACAGGGACAAAACAAATAAC
Source organism: Mirounga leonina (assembly GCF_011800145.1). Lineage (NCBI taxonomy): Eukaryota > Metazoa > Chordata > Mammalia > Carnivora > Phocidae > Mirounga > Mirounga leonina. The sequence continues at coordinate 34,897,842 of NW_023270839.1, forward strand.
GACTAAACTTACAGATTCTGTATCTCACTTATAGGGTGAGATTTTTCATGAATGCACAAATTAATGGTTCAGGTAATGCCATTTTCATAAAGCTCATGGTTTTCCAGCTTTGAGCTAAAATGGGGGTTGAAGATTATAGTCCCTGAGCCAAATCCAGCCTACCACCTGTTTTTCTACAGCCCGTGAACTAAAAATAACACCTTAAATACCTGAAAAAATAAAAAACTAAGTATATTTCATGACTACATGAAAATTATACGAAATTCAAACTTTAGTGCTCATAAAGGGTTGTTGGAATACAGCCATATTCATTCATTTATATATTATCTGTGTTACTGCTTTTGTGTACTATAGCAGAGTTAATTTGCAACAGAGATCACATTTTAGACACTTTGTGCAAAGCCTAAAATATTTATATTTTCTCTCTTTAAGAAAAACGTTTGCCAACCTGATAGCTAAAAACTTGGAGTGCCAGTTGGTCTCTGAGGTCTTTGCTATCATTCCTACATTTATTGGGTGGTAAATTAGCCTCAAATCTGGCAAAAGGTCAAGATGATGTCTAGATTTTCATCAATAATCCATTTGTGAATTTGGGGGCTATTAACAAATTTATATAAAGCCTGTTACAAAACTTGGATCAAACATTAGAAGTCTGTCACAACTCTATGTTCTTATACTTCTCTAGTTGCTCAAGGGATCATCTATTTTTATAGACTGTATAGTTTACAAAGTACTACTAAACACATGATTGGTTTGGTATGATATGTAAAATACTACATAGTTAGTTTTTGGTAAGGCCTGACCTCTCCTGGGTATAACATTTGCTAGGGATTAGCTGACTGAAATAAGATAGTAAATAAAAAATGAATACATTTAGGAACCACATTACTTGATTACTTGTTATGTTATGTGAGCACATTCTAAGTGGAATGGAAATTGGTTGCCTTTCTAGCATCTATTCTTTCCAAAGCCTCCAGTTTCAGTTTGGGAATGCACGAGATAATAAGAGGTAGGGATTTCTGGGGCGCCTGGGTGGCTCAGTTGGTTAAGCGACTGCCTTCAGCTCAGGTCATGATCCTGGAGTCCCGGAATCGAGTCCCGCATCGGGCTCCCTGCTCGGCAGGGAGTCTGCTTCTCCCTCTGACCCTCCTCCCTCTCATGCTCTCTGTCTCTCATTCTCTCTGTCTCAAATAAATAAATAAAATCTTAAAAAAAAAAAAAAGAGGTAGGGATTTCTACCAAATAACTGATAGTAAGCCAATTAAGGCATTCCCAGGCACAGTGATTGGTCAGAGATGGGCATGTGAATTCAGTTGGTGCAATCAGACTGATTCTCAGAATTTTTTTTTTTTTTTAGATTTTATTTATTTGAGAGAGAGAGAATGAGAGAGAGAGAGAGCACATGAGAGGGGGGAGGGTCAGAGGGAGAAGCAGACTCCCCTCTGAGCAGGGAGCCCGACATGGGACTCAATCCTGGGACTCCGGGATCATGACCTGAGCTGAAGGCAGTTGCTTAACCAACTGAGCCACCCAGGTGCCCTGATTCTCAGAATTTTGACAGGAATGCTTCCACAAAGACAGTCACTATTTCCTGCTGGAATTGAATGATTAGTGGCTGAAAATTGCTGACTGCTGTCTTGGGAACCCCAGGGAAACCACCTTAAAATACAGCTGATGTTACAGAAAAAAAGACAGAAAGAAAGAGTCTTTTGGACATTACTGAGTCATTCTACAGAGTGCTATCTGATGATGGTCCTCCTGCCCTGGACCTTTGAAGGTGCTGTCATGAACCAGTAGGTTCCCTTTACTATTGAAGTGAGTTTGAATCAGGTTTTCATTTACTTGTGACTAAAGTATACAAAGTAACAAATATTCCTTCGTTACTTCATTTGCTCATTCATTCATAAACATTAAGTGTGTTTTCTTTTGTGACAGCAAATGTGTCTTTTCCAAACAACCACAACCAATTCTTCAACTCTCCAACACTGAACAGGGGTCCTACAATTCAACTTAATTCTGGCACTAGCTATCCAGAGTTAGCAGACCACATAGATGAAGGGTTCAGTCCCACAAGACTGCCCCCACTTTAGACACCAGCTGCAAATGGTGTCCCCAGGATATCTGAACCTCCGCTTGGCCGACTGCAAATTCAAAGGTTCCCACAGCAACCTCCTTCAGGTTCAGTAATTTGCTAGAAAAACTCACAGTTTATTATGAAAAATATAACTCAGGAAGAGCCAAATGGAAGAGATGCATACAGCAAGGTATTTGGAGGAGGTGAGTAGGGTACAGAGTTTTCATTCCCCCTCTGGGAAAAACCACCTTCCCAGCACATCGCCATGTTCACCAACATGGAAGCTCCCTGAATCCCACCATTTAGAGGTTTTAATGGAGGTCTTACCATGGAGGCACAGTTGATTAAATCATTGGCTGTTTACCAATTGAATTCAAAGTCCAACTTCTCTCCTCTCTCTGAAGGTGGGGCTGTAAGTTCTACCCTGTTACCACTTGGTTGGTCTTCCTGGTGGCCAACCCTCATCCAGAAGCTATCTAGGACCTCACCCTTAGAGTCATCTCTTTAGCACATAAAAGACAATAAATTCCAAGGGTTTTAGGAGTTCCTTGCCAGGAACCTGGGACAAAAACCAAGTATTTATTATTTATGATACCACAATTATATATACTTACTCTGGTCAGAAATGCTGTCCTATAAGATAGTTAATCTCTGCTTTCAAGGCACTCATTGGGTAGGGAAGAGGGAAGGGGGGAAGTACCACAGAGATAAGTACATGGAGCTTAAAGCAATGAGCTATAAATAGTATCTGTAAGAATAAGTGGTATGCTAGATATTTTGAGTCATCTCCAATAGTGACTAAACTACTACAGGGAAGACATTATCCCTGGTCTAGCTCACACTTTGTAGTCTTTTCCTCAGATGATCCTCAAAGTGGCCTTAATTAATAATAAATTAATCACAGCAAACCAATCCAACAGAAGATTCTTCCCTTGAGGTTGTAATAATTTCCTTTCAATGCCCAACTCACCACATGGTATATGTGACAGATTTTGAGACAAGCCCAAATTATATTTAAAAACTTTAAAAAAATTTTTTTCCCAATTTTTCTTCATGCATTTTTTCCCCTCTATTAGAGGACACAGCCTACTGACTTCCAGGAAATTTTCAGGTCCATCACTCCAAGAAGGTTCTTTAGCTCAATTTTGCCAATACCCCTTGGATATGTGGAATTTCTGAAGATGCCAGTTCCCAGATCCCATGGCTGGGGTGACTTACATGCCAACTTGCAAAGCACTCAAATATCAGGGAGTGTGTGTCAACTCAACTGCTGACCAGGATATCTAGGAGACGAAAGAGTCTGGTGTAGTATGATTTTAATAATGATAATGGCAAAGAATACGTGGCTTAGTGAAAGGAGTCTTGGAGTCACATAGATACAAGTCACTTGCTGACTGTGTCATCTTGGAACCTTGGTTTCTTTCCCTGCAAAATAGGAGTAAAAATTTCCTCTTTGTTGAGATGTCACAGTAAGTGAGCTAGTATCTGTAGGGTGCTGGGCCCATGGTTAGTACTTGATAAATAATTGCCATATGTAATTTATAATAAATACAAAACTATCCTACTTTTGGTTATTGCTTTGAAAAATTTCAAAACATGATACACGTTTAGAAATACTAGACTAGGGGTGACTGGGTGGCTCAGTTGTTCAAGCATCCGACTCTTGATTTCAGCTTAGGTCATGATCTCAGGGTCCTGCCCCACTTTGGGCTCTGAGCTCAGCACAGAGTCTGCTTGGGATTCTCTCTCCCTCTGCTCCTCCCCCTACTCTCATGAACGCACACGCTCTCTCTCTCCCTGAAATAAATAAATAAATAAATAAATAAATAAATAAATAAATAAAATCTTAAAAAAAAAAAAAGAAATCCTAGACTAAGTGCTAGGCCTGTGCTCTGAGCACCTACTTTGTACAAGCCCCTAAGAGCACATAATCATGCCGAGATGTGGCCCCTTATCTCAAGGGGTTCACAGGCCAGGCCTTGGGAAACTTAAATCCGAACAAAGGATGAAAATGATACTTCAACACAGCAACAGGAAAGGTTTAAAAATAAAATCCAGAATGAATTACCAATCATATTAAACCAACCGTTACATAACCAAGAAGAAAGAAGAGTCGCAAGTCAAAATACTTCAGGCAATTTTAGTTTTCATCCCAATTTGGAACTTATAGAATTCTTCCATATTTTTTTAAGGTGGAAAAGAGCTATTTGGATTTACTGACATCACGTTCCCTAATGACTGGTTTTTCTGATTCAAAAGTTCTATCAACACTCTGATGCTGTATCTCAGAGATACAAAATCAATGGGAAAATGCTCCACACAAAACAAACCTCAGATGTCCTAGAACAACCCTTCTTTTCCAAATTTGGTTCTTATTTTCAATTCCAAAAACAACACACGAGGCCTTAGAAGGTACAAACTGCCTCATGTTTATGCATGTGGCCCTGGAGAAGTGAGGATTTCAGATGCCTTTGATTACGAATTGGCTGAAGAAAACATCTACCCAAAGTTACTCACTGAAGAACCAATTCTCCCTGCCCCCACCTCACCTCAAACCTAAAGAAACTTCCATCCTCCATCAATTTGCAACAGAGCACTTGACACGACTTTATTGGTATGTCTTTCTTATGCATTTGACCAATCAAAATGATAATTTAGACAAACTGGGGATGGCAGAGTGCCTTATCCAGCAATATCTCATTATTATGCAAAAAATCAGATATTCACAGCAACTGTCTCATCTATTTATTGTTTGGTTACTCATCTGGAAATTTTAATACTTTCTTCAGGGGCAGGGACTGGCAATAAAAAAATAGACCTATATATCAAACCTTTAACTTCTTGCCATCATTGTGTGCCATAATACAGATGGAGTGGCTATCAGCAAGCTTTACTGTGTTGGTTTATTTTCTTCAACAGTAAATGTGGATTTAAATGGGAGAAAGCAACAAAGTCGACTTCAGGCTGGAGGGCCTCTTAGAACCTTCTAGTTACTTTGCAAGCAGAGATAACTGGCTATAGTCTGCCTCCCAGAGAACTGATGCCTAAGGTTGCCAATATACCTATCCACAAGATCAGAAGAGTGGGTGTGAGAGGGATGGGAATTGTTTAAGATGAGGGCTGAGGCCACTGCATCTCAGAAAGTAATCTCACTCCCTCATATGGCAGTGTTTCTATGGGCCACATTCCCTTTCTCACAAACACAAAGTTTGCTCTATGCCAGCACTGTTCTAATTACTTTATAATCAATTACTTCTTTAATCTTCATCCCAAGCCTGGGAGGTATGTACTGGTATATGATGGGGAACTGGGGCACAGAGTGGTTACATAATTTACCCAACTAGTAAACAGTGATAGAAGGATTTAAATGCAGGCAGCCTGGCTCCAGAATTTGTGCTCATAAGCACTATACTCTGCAGGCCAGTTATACAAAAGTATAGTAGCCTTCTGCTTCTGCTTTTCATGGTCTGTGCCAGAAGGGTAAATTGGCGAGAAGGAAACTGCAGTGTGCCTACAAGAGAATCATATGGACTCCCTGTTTAAAGATCAGATTCTCAGACCCAGACCAAATGATTAAAAAACTTGTTACTTTTAACAAGTTCCTTAAATGGTTTCTAATCATATCAAAGTTTGAAACCTACTAGAAGAGATTTTCTGGACTAACAAGTCAGAGAATAATTTGGATTTGGGTCCCAATTCCACTGCTTACAAGCTTTTTAACTTCAAAGAAATCACCTGAGCTTTCTGGGCCTTGGTTTCCTCATCTGTAAAATGAGGACAAAAATATCTGTCCTACATACTGCACACAGTTGTAAGAATGAGAAAAGACAACGCATGTGGAAGAAATCAGTGACTTGGAAAGCATTTCCAAATATGAGCTATTATTATTGGTCTCTCACTATTTTGTGTGTGCAAGATTTTTCTCCCTGCTAAAATTATAATCTCTGAGGACAGAGACATTGTAAGTACCCTTCTCTTCTACCCCATAATAATTTATACCATGCTAAGGATGTTGTAACTACCCAATAAACACTGGCTTAGTTCAAGACATTTTAAAAAATATGTAAGCAGGTCCACAGAATCAACACTATCTATTGTTTGCAGTTCTAGTGACCAACATTTGTACAATGTGCCTCCAGAGCCCTCAGAACATTGTTATGTACATTATCATATTTGATTCTCACAAGTCTTATGTTAAAGAGGGTAGTTAATGGTGATAGCTGTGTTTTACTGGAACAGATGAAGGTCAGGTTAAATGATTTGTCTAAGCTTACCCAGTTAGTAATTAAATGGCAACTTCCACAGTTTCCTGCAACACCATGCAGCACATTCAAATGACTTGCAGTTGGAACAACTCTTGCAACAAAGATGGAAAGTGCCAAATTTTATAAGAGGCAGAACCACTACCAATGAGGACTACTATTACGAGAAAAAATGTTGCTTGTTTGCATATGAAACACACTGATTTCTGACAGGTAAGAAAGTTTGCCCATTTAGCAGCTATGAGGCACAAAGGGCAGGGAGATTTTCTGGGAAGCTACAGAATTCTTCCCCTGCTCACTTATGAATTAGAAGAGTATTCATTTTCCTTCCATTAAAAAAAAATATATAACCCTGGAAAAAAACAAGATTCTACAAAGAGCAAGAAGAATTCAAGCATCCCAAAAATCCTGTTACTTTTAAAGAAAAAAAAGAGACAAACCAAAAAACAGACTCTTAACTACAGAGAACAAACTGATGGTTACCAGAGGGGAGGTGGGTTGGTGAGATGGGTGAAACAGGTGAGGGGATTATGAGTACACTTATATTGAGGCACCTGTGTGGCTCAGTTGGTTAAGCATCTGCCTTCAGCTCAGGCCATGATCCCAGGGGCCTGGGATGGAGCCTGGCATTGGGCTCCCTGGTCAGCAGGGAGCCTGCTTCTCCTCCCTATGCTGCTCCCTCTGCTTGTGTTCTCTCTCTGGCTCTCTCTCTCTCAAATAAAATCTTAAAAAAAAAAAAAAAAAAGAGTACACTTAGCTTGATGAGTAATGTATAGAATTGTTGAATCACTATATTGTACACCTGAAACTAATAGAACACTGTATATTAACTACAGTGGATTTTTTTTTTTAAATCCTGTTACTTTTGGGGCACCTGGGTGGCTCAGTTATTAAGCGTCTGCCTTCAGCTCAGGTCATGATCCCAGGGTCCTGGGATCAAGCCCCATATTGGGCTTCCTGCTCCACGGGAAGCCTGCTTCTCCCTCTCCCATTCCCTCTGCTTGTGTTCCCTCTCTCGCTGTGTCTCTCTCTGTCAAATAAATAAATAAAATCTTTAAAAAATAGTAAAAAATAAATCCTGTTACTTTTGTAGTCACACAGCTGCCAGGCAAGGAAAGAAGACATGGCAGGCACCATGTTGTGGTTTCAACATCTTCCACCTTTGGGAGGCATTCTTTGTGGGCTCAGTCAGACTCCCTTCACTACCAAATAGTTTGCCAACAGCAATCATGAATAAGTTCCATTTGCTGGACCTGGTCCAAATATCTTTAACATTCTAATAATACTATTAAATTTTCTAGTAATAAAGTCTCTTTGGGTGATGCAATACATTGAGATTTATTTGAGAATGCTTACTGATAGGAGGATGCTTGCTTATTTTTCACTTTGTCCAATGGATTTCAGATATCCTTGTAAAATGGATAGTTGAAGCTCAGCTTTGATACTGAGCAAGTCACAGCCACCAGAGTGATCCTTTTAAAATGTAAGTCAGATCATGTCACTCTTTTATTCAAAGAGGTTTTTGTTGGTATTAGAATCTGGTTATAAAATTTATATGGAATTGTAAAAGACCTAGAAAGGACAAAATAATTTTTAAAAAGAATAACTGAGTTGGAAGACTTACACTACCTGATTTCAAGACCTAATATTAAGCAACATTAATTAAGACTTTGTGGTATTGGCGTAAAGACAGACATAAATGAGAAATAGATCCATACGTATATTGGTCAACTGATTTTTAACACATGTGCTCACATAATTCAATGGGTAAAGAATAGTCTTTTCCACAAATGATGTTACAACAAATTAATACTTATACAAAATAAATCTTGACCTTTGTCTTATATCATTCATAAAACTTGACTCAAATTGGATTACAGACTTAAATATAAGGCCTAAAAGTATAAAACTTTTAGAAGAAAAGAATAGGAGAAAATCTTTGTGACCTTGGGTTAGTCAAGGATTTCTTAAAGGGGACATAAGAGCTCATATCATAAAAGAAAAAAGTTGAAACTTTGGAATTAAGAGAAATGAAAAGACAAGACACAATACATATATCTGATAAAGGACTTATATCAAGCATACTTAAAGAACTTTTACAACTCAATAATCATAAGGCTAAAAGTAATGGACAAAGACTTAAACAGACATTTCACCAAAGAACAGATATGAATGGCAAATAGGGACTTGAAAAGATACGTGCTCAAAAACTTACTCATTAGGAAATCACAAACTTAAAACCACCTATTAGAATGACTAAAATTTAAAACCCAGTAATACTAAGTGTTGATTAAGATACAGGATTACTGGAACCCTCATATATTGCTGATGAGAATATAATATGGATAGTCACTTTGGAAAATAGTTTGGTAATTTTTTTTTTTTTAAGATTTTATTTATTTATTTGAGAGAGAGAGCATGAGCAGGGGGAGGAGCAGAGGGAGAAAAAGGCTCTCCACTGAGAAGGGAGCCTGATGTGGGGCTAGATCCTAGGACCCTGAGATGGTGACCTGAGCCAAAGGCACACCCTTAACTGACTGAGCCCCCCAGGTGCCCCTAGTTTGGTAATTTTTTTATAAATTTAAGCATTCTTTTACCATATGACCCAGCAATTCTACTCCTAGGGATTTACCTAAGACAAATAAAAGCTCTGCATAAAGTCCTATACATGAGTGTTTATAGCAGTTTTATTTACAAGGGCCCCAAACTGGAAACAATCCAAATATTCTTCAACTGGTAAACAGATAAAGAAATAGGTGCATCCATACAATGAATTTTCCTTAGCAATAAAAAAAATGAATTAGGGCGCCTGGGTGGCTCAGTTGGTTAAGCGACTGCTTTTGGCTCAGGTCATGATCCTGGAGTCCCTGGATCGAGTCCCGCATCGGGCTCCCTGCTCGGCAGGGAGCCTGCGTCTCCCTCTGACCCTCCCCCCTCTCATGTGCTCTCTCTCTCTCATTCTCTCTGTCTCAAATAAATAAATAAAATCTTTAAAAAAAATAAAATAAATAAATAAAAAGAATGAATTACTTATACATGAAACAACTTAGATGAGTCTCAAAAGCACTGTTATAAGTAAAAGAAGCCAGATACTAAGGTTACATGATGTAGCATTTCATTTATATGAATTTTTAGAAAAAGCAAAAATATAGGAACAGAAATCATATCAGTGGTTGCTAAAGGCTAGGAGAAGGGACAGGGATTGACTCCAAAGGGATGTAAGGGAACTTTATGCTGGTGATGGAGCTGTTCTATATCTTGATTGTGGTGGTATTTACTCAGCTGCATCCATTTGCCAGGTCATCAAATTATGCAGTTAAAACTGGTGAATTGTACTCTGTGTAAATTATATCTCACTAAAGCGGACAAAAAAAAATATCCTTGCAATGACTATTTCCCTCAGAATAAATGACTATAAACCAACAGGTCCTCTATGATCTGAGCCCACCCCATACCCTTCAGACCTCATCCTCTTCCACTCTCCCTTTTGTTTTCTTTGATCCAGCTACAATAACCTCCCAGCCATGGAGACTTCTGTGGACATGCCAGGCACGTATCTTCTCTGAGGCACTGTACTAACTCCCTCCACCTCCTTTACATCTGTGACTAAATGTCATTATTTCAGAGAGGCTTAATCTCTCAATCAATATTCTTTACATGGGCCTCAGTTTCCTCATCTATAAATGGCAGAAGCTGAATCAAAGGGTCTCTCTGAAAGCTTTCCAGTCTAATGTCCTACAGTTCTGACATTTGGCTTTTAGGATGCAAAACTCTCCATAGATGATAATGGAATTATGTCAGAAGGTATTAAATGATAAATGGCAGGTGAGTGGAACAGTTCTAGGGTGTCTGAACAGGAACCATCACTTCCAACTGTCAAGACTGAAAGAGGGCTAAGAGAGGAAGTGACTCCTTAAAAATCAGGTAGGATTTCTTTTTTTTTTTTTTTTTAAGATTTTATTTATTTATTTGACAGAGAGAGATAGCAAGAGAGGGAACACAAGTAGGGGGAGTGGGAGAGGGAGAAGCAGGCCTCCCGCTGAGCAGAGAGCTGGATGCAGGGCTCAATCCCAGGACCCTGGGATCATGATCTGAGCCGAAGGCAGATACTTAACGACTGAGCCACCCAGGTGCCCCTTGGGTAGATTTCTTTACATGAAAACAATTAACTGGGCAATTGGAAATACTGTTCTAGCTTCTCTTTAGAGTAAAATTATAGCTTCAGCTCAGCTTGTACAGTTTGAACATGTTCCCCTGCTTTGAAGACATTCTAGAAAACTGACATATCAACAATGACTCTCCTATATGTCCATGGTGCTGTTTTCTTACTTGTTGGCCTGTTGGCATTATTGGCAATTAATTGGCTAAGGTACACATTACATCAATGCTATGGCAGTCATCAGGAAAACTGACAAGATCTCTCCCTTGTTGCTGTAATATATCTGTTCACGTCTTTTGCACTATATTCTGATATCCAGGAGGGCAGGGTTTGGATCTCTCTCAGCTTTGCATTTAAAATGGTGCAGCATAGTAGGCTCAAAGAATAAATGTTCCTCAGAATTTTGAGCATTCTGCTTGTATTAATGTGCACATCAGGGAAGAACAATTAGCAAGGTCATTAATCATGACTCTATTTAATTGTAAAAACTAATTGCCTGTTAAGGTAAGGCAAGCCTTATTTCCTTAATCAGAGGGGTTACAACCTGAACATGTCGGGGAAATTTGAGATGCTGATGTGAAAGACAAAATGGATGAAGTTCAAACACAAAGCTGAAATCCCAAGGTCTTCTCATTTACTCTTGTTTACTCATGATCTTTAATTAAGATAGAATCTTTTACCTAGACAAGCTCTACAAGGGAAATACGGACAGAATGTTAGGCTGTGGTTTGGCTCACTCTCTGAAATAGACGTTTCCTCTTCTTATGGACTGAATGTGTCACCACCCCCCAAATTCTTATGTTGAAGCCCTAACCCTCAGTGTATCTGTATTTGGAGATGGAGCCTCAAAGGAAGTAATTAAGGTTAAATGAGGCCGTTAAGAGTGGAGACCTGATCTGATAGGATTAGTATCCTCCTAAGAAGAGACACCAAAGAGACTGCTCTTTCTATCCACACACATGCCCTGAAGAAAGGCCAATGAGCACACAGCAAGAAGGCAGCTGTCTATAGCATAGAAAGAGAGAGATCTCACCAGAAACTGAATTCGCTATCACTTGGATCATGGACATCTAGCTTCCAGAACTGTGAGAAAATAAATGTCTATTGTTTAAGCCACCTTGTCTGTGGTATTTGTCATAGCAGCCTGAGTAGACTAAGACAATTTTCCCAGCAATTTAGTGCACTTGGTTATAAATAGGCCTAATCTTAAATTCTCTGCTGTACTGATTTAGAACCTCCTCTGTCCCAAGGTATGAACTAGGCCAGGGTTTTCAGAAATCTCTCATTCCCAAAATGACCTGCTCTCTCCTAACTTTCCCTGTTACAGTTCAACTAATACATGAAACTGGAAATTTCTCTTTTTGCTCTATATTTTCTAGTTGGCAATGACTTTCATTTTCCATAGCCAACATTAACTTAGATTTGATAATCATATCTTCTAGTAATTCTGAAATGGAAAATTTTAGACTAACCCAGGGAAGAGTATAGGTATTATCTTTGTATATGTGTGTTTCTAAAAAGAGCTGAAACCAGCAAAGAGCATTCAAAAATCCACATTTCCAAACATTACTTAATACTCTCAACCTTTGGAAATATTTATGGATATTGTTATAGAAGACTTTGTGGCATTGTATAGAATAAATATAAATTTCTCAGTTTGTTGCATTGAGCACCACATGGCTAACTATCATCTCTGCACTCATTCAAAATAGCTAAGAAAGTTATGAGGCTAATGTCACCCATCTCAAAAAAAAAAGTATTTTTGTTCTACACACTTGCCTTGTATCATAATCAAGTGGTATTTCAAGCCCCAGTGTTCTGAGGTAAGAACTGGGAATACTCTCCTTAGTCTATTCTGAAGGCTGTTTTTTCAGCTATTCTGACAATGTTCTTTTGGATTATGTTCCTCTCTTTGGAAGCAAAGGCAATATAATACAGTGGAAAAATATTTAGATAGAGTTGGGATTCTCAACTTTGTGGCTTACTTTCCTTTCTAGAGTCAGCTTTCTTACTTGCAAAATGCAGACACTAATGCTTGGGTTTGCCATGCTATAAGCAACAACAACACTAAGACATGTCTCTGGACATTTCTGGGTAGTGCATCAGCCAGAGTTTAATCAGAAAAGCAAAACCACTATAAGAGATATAGGATAGAAAATCATGCGATTGTAGGAGAAAGTGCAGAAGTCTATGTAAGGCTGTGGCCTTTATGTCTAGTGTTGGGTTTGAATTTGGCATGCTCAGCTGGCAATTGGGAAAGAAGACGTGACAATGAAGTGGAGGAGAACAAGGACAAGGAAGAACCCACGCAGATGTACTGGAACGTACATCCATCTCTCTAGGCCTCCATCCTCAATGATGTGGATAACTTGCAGGAAAAAGCTAGTGTTTTGCCACAGTGCTGAACACATCTCTGGTCCAAGACAAAAAGCTGGGGGAGGGAATCAGGCGGGGGCCCAGGTACAACCCACACCCACAAGTTGAGCTAGCAGATCAGTGATAACCTATCAAGTTACTGCAGTACCTGGTACTCTTAAGCAAACTTCAAAGCCTAAAAATTGATACTACTCCACTTCTGCCTTCCAAATCTCACACAAATTTGTCATGGCTAATCTTAACCTGGAACCCTATAGGGAAAGGAATCTTTCCAGGAATTAGTTCTAGTTTAGCTAAATTTACACAGTGCAAAGCCACTACAGTAAGAATTTCCATAATTTTTTTAAAAATTTTATTTATTTATTTGAGATAGAGAGACAGGAGCAGGGGAGCAGAGGGAGAGGGAGAAGCAGGCTCCCCGCTGAGCAGGGAGTCCGATGTGGGGCTCGATCCCAGGACCCTGGGACCACGACCTGAGTCGAAGGCAGACGCTTAACCGACTGAGCCACCCAGGCACCCCAGGATTTCCATAATTTTTAAAAGAAGTGGAAATGGATTATTGTATTTTTTGAGGATTTATTTATTTGAAAGAGAGAGCATGCATGAGTGGAGGAAGGGGCAGAAGGAGAGGAAGAGAATCTTTAAGCAGACTCCTCGCTGAGTGGAGAGCTCGGCCATGACCTAAGCCAAAACCAAGAGTCGTATGCTCAACTGACTGAGCCACCCAGTCGCCCTGTGGAAATGGATTATTATAAGAAGGACTGTGATTAGATCTGTATATTTTGGTGATAGGGAGAGACACTGAGGAACGTAAATATTCTTGGCTCTACTAGTTTGTTTTTTTGTTTGTTTGTTTTTTTCTAAAGATTTTATTTATTTATTTGAGAGAGAGAGAATGAGAGACAGAGAGCATGAGAAGGAGGAAGGTCAGAGGGAGAAGCAGACTCCCTGCTGAGCAGGGAGCCCGATGCGGGACTCGATCCCGGGACTCCAGGATCATGACCTGAGCCGAAGGCAGTCGCCTAACTGACTGAGCCACCCAGGCGCCCTTGGCTCTACTAGTTTGTAAATAGTATATAGTTTATTACAAGCAGCATCTTGTTTACCTTCCTAATGCCCCAGAGGTAGTGTTAGAAATTTAAAAAAACTTGAACCTGCAGGAACCAATTGATGTTCTTTCTGGAAAAACCAGGTAAGTGAAGAATCTTTCAGAAAAGTTCTTGAACCAAACATATTCCTGTCTGAATATAGCATGAATTATGCTATATAAACTCAGTTTCATGCAGTAGAAACTGTGACTCTATAGCAAATTGTCAATAGTACATTACACCTGTTCAACAAATATTAGTTGAGTCACAGGGCGGAAAACAAAGGATTAATGCTTCCTTCTAGTTATTAACACATAACCATATTCAAATCGGTCAATTAATACAACATATTTATTTCGGGGTTTTTTTCCTTGATGGAAAAATGCTCAGTGTAAAATATGCAATGCAAAAGTTATTCCATCATATGATAATGAATTATGAAAAATATTGTTCAAAATCAAATAGCTTTATTTATGTAGAAAGATGGGCATAAAGACAAACTAATAGGGGCACCTGGCTCAATTGGTTAAGCATCTGCCTTTGGCTCAGGTCCTGATCTTGAAGTCCTGGGATCGAGCCCCGCGTGGAGCCCACATTAGGCTCCCTGCTTAGCAGGGAGTCTGTTCTCCCTCTCCCTCTGCCCCCCACCCACTTGTGCTCACGCTCTCTCTTGCTTGCTCACTCTTTCTCAAATAAATCAAATCTTAAAAAAAAAAAGACAAACTGACAAAAATGTATTCATAAATCTATTAGTATGCAATCTCCACTGGCCTGT
>NW_023270839.1:34912585-34986779 GCF_011800145.1 Mirounga leonina
AAAAATGTATTCATAAATCTATTAGTATGCAATCTCCACTGGCCTGTCAATATGTTTTACAATGTTACTTTCAAAACTTTTAAATGCATTTAATTTTCTGAATTAAATTCAAGGTAGTAAAACATGTAAAAAGTAGGTTAAAATAAATAAAAGTATACAGTAAAATTTCTTCCCATGTCATCCCCCATCAGTTAAGGCTCTTCCTGCTGCTCTAAAAAAGATAACCATTGTTATTAATTTATTGTATATCTTTCAAGACACTCTTATGGGTATACAAGCAAATACAAACAAAACTGTCTCACACCCAACTTTTTTACACAAATAGTAGGAGAGCTATACACACTGTTATTTTCCCTCTTCTTTCACTTAATATACCTTGGAGTTCTTTCCATAACATTAAGAATTTCCCCATCTGGGATGCCTGGCTGGCTTGGTTGGTAGAGCATTTGACTCTTGATCTCACGGTCATGAGTTTGAGCCCCATGTTGGATGTAGAGCTTACATTAAAAAAAAAAAAAAAAGTCCCCATCCTTCTGTTTAGCTGCTCAGTAATCCATTGCATGTACATATAGTATAAATTACACTTTCAAATTTTATCTCCTATTTTCAACTCCCTGGAGTTTGATTTTAGCTTCTCCTTCCATACATTCTGGAAATAACTACCATTCAGCAACTGGCAATTCTTCCTGCGTTCGAAGAGAAGCAACACAAATGATGCTGACTCCAGGATTTGAACAGTTTTGGTATTTTCTCCATCACAAAGAGCCAACAAACACACGTGCTCTTGTTAGCAAGCTGTGTCCTTTGCCCTCAGCCAGCTCTGGATGGCAGTGAACATGACCCGTGCACCAGATTTCATTTATGGAGCTTGAGCTTTAAGCCTGTGTGACACCATGCCCAGCTGTAAACTGGCGAGTCAGTTCCACTGGCACATGGGTTCCATTTGCCCAGGAGCCTCAGGCTGAGCCCACCCTGAGTAGCTCCTCTTCCAAGATAAAGCTCTCTTCATGGTCACAATGCAGACCTGAATCCATATGCTTGGTTTAGTTCTTCTTAATTACATCCATTGATGTTGAAAAACACTCAAACCAAGAAAGAGACCAAAGGGACTGTGGGCACTTGTAGCTGCCAAACAGGCAGGTTTTTATACCATGGCCACTGGGGAGATACATAAAGGCCAGATGGTAGGTCACAACATATGTTCCCTACAAGGACAGCACAGAGACACTCTGCACGTGGAGAGCCTGGGGCAGAAAACACCACCCGGAAAGCCAAGCCATAAGAAACACAAAGGGATCAAAGCAGGAGTCCTGGAGTTACTCCAGGGGAGCGGGCAGCCCCAGGTGGCTGCCTCCTGGTCACCCCAGGCCTGAGTGTGCATTCCTGGGGGCTAGGACCTTTTCTCCAGAGCTGGTGCTCTTGCTCTGGGATACACCCTCTTCTCTTGGGCACACTGGAAAGCAAGCAGACACTCTGTACCAATACCAACACTCTGTGTTGGACAAGTCATTTCTGAGAAATCCACAGAGCCACAAAGAACTGATATTTTCAGTAAGTCAATAAAAGTAGCATTTGGATAATTAAGAACTCATTCCAGGCGTTTTGACGGGTCATCTGTAACAGTAATTTGGTTTCTAAACTGAAACAAATACGTGTGTGTATGTGCATTTTGCAGCTTCACACGCCCATGTGATTATAATGTTATAACTTACATTCTTATATTCTATGAGTTTTGTAAGACTCTTAAGATTAATTTTGAAAATTTGGCAATAAAATCCTCTTACTTAGACATCCGAGATATACTTACCTTACTCATGCTAATTATAATACTTATACTATATATAATATAATAAATATAATAAATATAATATAATATAATAAAATAAAATCAATTACTTACTGGGGGCCCGTCACTTTGCTAACTACTTTACATGCATTATCTCATTTAATCACCATCAAGAATCCTGTGATGTAGATTCTATTATTCTTCAAGTCTTAATAGATAAGGAAGCTGAAAGCTAAAGAGGCTAAGTGACTTGTTCAAGGTCACAGGGCACATCAAAAGGGGATTTGGGTTGTCTGACTCCAGAGCCACCATTGTCATCATTAAAAAAATCACTCTGGAGCCTAGTTTTTGTCACAGATTGTTTAATAAGCTATGGGGCTTCCTAAATTTGCTGAGAGGGTGAGGGGAAAGAAAAATCTCCCTTTGGGTTTAGCCATCTACTAATTTATAGAATTTTCTGCCTTTAAATTATATTCTACCCATGCATATAAACCATCTTTTCTTTCTTCTATTTCTTTGGTATAAAATGGAAAACGAGTTAAGCATTTCAAAATCTCTCTCATTTCAAAGCATATTGGCACTACAGTTAGGAGTGAGGGGTCTTCAGGATCTGTGTGAAGCCCTCACAGCTCCACTGGGAAGAGTCCTGGTGTCCTGCTTGCTACTTGGCTTCTCTAGCTAGAGGAGCACATTCCACTTCATTATAGTGGTTTGTCTGTGACTCTTTTCCCTGTGAGTTATTGGAGAGCAGGACCTATGTGACATTCATCTTTGTATCTCCTACATCTGGCTCATAGCTGTGGCTCAGTAAATAATTGAAAGGTACTGATCATATCAGTGTCAGGGTAGTGATGAGATCAGTCTGTAGCCTCTTTTCCTGATACTGCATTTTCAAATGAAGTCTCCAAGAGGGAGGGAGACCCAGCCTCTTTCTAGGATTTGTTGCTTTGGTTGAGAGACAGAATTCCTCTTACCAGGGCTCCTTAATGGTCTAAGAATAAGGGGATTTAGTGCCCCACATAAGTCCACCAATAGATAAATATGGAATTTGAGTAGCTGGAATGGTCTTTACTTTCCCCATCCTTATGGTCTTCACTTTCCCCATCCTTCCTGTATTGTGGCTACATGGTGGAGGTCAGGAAAGAGTGGAAATTCCATTTCTAAATGTAATGACATGATACTAAGAGCTAGCCTCTGCTTGATCATGAAGATGAAGCATGTAGGGTAAGACATACAGGCAAATAGTGCCTTAATTGTTCAAAAGGGAATGAATTTTAGGAATTACTAATCAACAGACATGACATTAATTTCTAGCAAAATTATTAAATATTATTAAAGTGCAGATTTGGAAGTATTTAGAAAAGAGTCTGATGATTACTAGGAGCTTTTGCGGGTTCACTAGAAATAAGTCTTTTTACACTTAATTTCTTTTTTTTAAAGATTTATTTACTTATTTGAGGGGGTGAGGCAGAGGGGCAGGGGGAAAGGGAGAGAGAGTCTCCAGCAAACTCCCTGCTGAGCACAGAGCTTGACTAGGGGCTCTATCTCACAACCCCGAGATCATGACCTAAGCCGAAATCAAAAGAGGGATGCTTAATCGACTGAGCCGCCCATGCACCCCTAACTTCACTTTTTTTTCTTACTTTTAAAGCATTGCTGGGTTGGAGATTAGGAAAATTCTGCAGATAAAAATTTTGACATACTCCTCTTCTTTCATTTAACATGTTTGTAGAACATTTACTTTGTACTAGGTGGTGAACAAAATAAACCTTATTAATCCTGTGGCAGATAAGGATAACAAGTAATCTCTGAAATTTGGTAGAGAAAAAAGACATGGCTTAGTTGGATGTTCTGTCAGGGTTGAAGAGTAGGCCCAGAAGGAGGTCTCTAATGGGGTGCAACCCAGAGCTCAGTCCTTTATGCTCCATGCTTATCAAATCTGGGGAGCCCAGAGCAAACCAAATGGCTGTTATGCTTGATAACAGAGTTAGTATTTAAAATATTCTTGGGGCGGAGGGGTGCCTGGGTGCCTCAGTCGTTAAGCATCTGCCTTCGGCTCAGGTCATGATCCCAGGATCCTGGGATCGAACCCCACATTGGGCTCCCTGCTCGGCAGGAAGCCTGCTTCCCCCTTTCCCACTCCCCCTGCTTGTGTTCCCTCTCTTGCTGTCTCTCTGTCAAATAAATAAAATCTTTAAAAAATAATAATAAAATAAAATAAAATAGCCTCAGGGTATCTGGGTGGCTCAGTCAGTTAAGCGTCTGCCCTCAGCTCAGGTCATGATCCCAGGGTCCTGGGATCAAGCCCCACATCGGGTTCCCTGCTCAGTGGGGAGTCTGCTTCTCCCTCTGCCTCTCCCCAACCTGACTTGTGCTCTCTCTCTCTCACGCTCTCTCTCTCAAAAATAAATAAAATCTTTAAAAAAATATTCTCAAGATAATAGAATGCTCTTAAAAATAGAGAAAAATTTAAAGTAACAGGTAATATGTTCACCTGTATCTTTTACATTTCAAATAGGTTTGCTTTATTTCTTTTGACCCACACTTTGACATAGCCAACAGTGAGATAAACTCCCACGCCCAGAAGGTAGACTACATAAATCTCTATAAGCAGGCAGTCCATATAAGGTACAGAGAGACATGTCAAGAGTTGAAGAAGGCTGCACTGTATTCACAGCCCAACCAGAAGACCTCTGTAGTCCCACCTGATTTGAAAATTTGAAGGGCTTCTTCAGCGATTACAATGGAAAAATGATTTTATCAAATCTTCAAGGAAATTTGTCCTCTTAAAAGGAATAAATCAGCTAAGACACTCAAGATTGAGTTTTAGTAAACTAATAATAAATTAGTTTACTAATAGTAAAGTATTAGTTTTAGTAAACATTGGTTTGACTCACTGAAAAAAAGAGTTAGGTTTTGCTGATAAAAATACCCTATATTCTTGCTCTTTCCTCTTAAAATGAAGATTGGTTGTATCCTATAGGTCAGTTGCTTCTGTACAAGTTTCCGTTTAAATTAGGGCTTGGTGCAAAATTTACAGGGACTGTTCGGAGTAATTATGAAGTTAGAATTTTAGGCATATCCAATTGTTTTCCAGAATGAGTAATTTTTCTTTGGGATCATTTATAAAGTATCACTCTAAATCATCTTTTTGTCAGAAATTAGAATGACTGTCTACATATATCATCAGGAAAGTCCCGCAGGAGCATAGCTATTAACAGAACAATTTCAGGATGAATGGAATCAGCCTATGCTTACCATTATCCAAGAGCTGGTGCTCAGCTTGAAAAACTCTCACACTCATGCTTCAACAACCATGCCTCCTCCCCTGAGGAGCCTTCCTTGACACTCTCAGAATTGGATAATCCCTCTTTCGTGTATCCAGAATAGTCTGCATGTTCACCTATCAAAGTACTTACCACATTACTGTGATATGTTTGTCTCTCCCAGTGGACTAGGAACTCTCTAGATATTTTTATTGTTTTTTATTTTTTTAATTAAAAAGTACCACATGCTTATGATAGAAGAGGAAGGAGGAGGAGGAAAAGAAGAATACCAGCAAGAGGAACAGGAGGAAGAGGAGGAAACAATATAAAATAATACGTAACTTTTCCTCCTAACTCAGATCCCAGTACTTCCCAGAAGCAAACTCTCCCAACAGTTCTTGCATATCTTCCTGGATTGATTGATTGATTTTTTAAAGATTTTATTTATTTATTTGACAGTGGGAGAGAGCGAGAGAAAACATAAGCAGGGGGAGCAGCAGAGGGAGAGGGAGAAGCAGGCTCCCCACTGAGCAGGGAGCCTGATGTGGGGCTCCATCCCAGGACCCCGGGATCATGACGTAAGCCAAAGGCAGACGCTTAACCAACTCAGCCACCCAGGCACCCCTTCCTGGATTTATTCATGTAAGTACAAACATACATATGCAAGTGTTTATTTTTCTTTTTCAAAAAATGCAAACATAACATTTCACAATCAGCAAGATACTCTGGCACCAGGCATTGTGCTAGGAACACAGTAGATGCTCAATATATGTTGATTAAGGTGGGGATTACCAAGGTTCCTGGTATCTAGACAGTCCTTTTTTTTTTATTATCTCCCTTCCTTCCCCTGCCGCTTCGCCCCCTTGCATATTAGAGAGATAAAACCCAAAGCAGTCAATTTTACTACCTAGAAGCAGAAGTTCAGTAAAGACAAGAGAAGATTAATATTCCCGGCTAAAATACACATGTATTTCAATTTTCCCTACTGCTCCATCCACTAATGGTTCCAGATAATAGAGAACTGTTTCTTTGAAAACTATACTCATGATATAGATTATTTACTGTAAACTCTGTAATATAAAGATCATGAAGTAAGGAATGACTCCTTCATGATCATATTAAGTAATCTTTATATTAGTAATCTATATATTAGTACTAAGCTACTACTTTGCTTAGTAGCACATATTACTAATGACATTGTTAATAAGACTTCTGTTATTTATGCTTTCAGGACTAGAGTGCTATGCTGGTTGATTCTGTCATTACCATTTTTTGCTTTGTTTTGTCTTTTTTCTCCATCTTAGTATCCCCAGAAGAATCATAACTTTTCACAAAGGCATCTAATTTCTTAACCTCAAAGCAGAAGAGAAACATTTTTCAAATTTTCCTATGATAGTCAAGGCGGGCGGGGTGGGGGGTTGCTGAATGTATATACTTAGATGAATTAAACTCAGACCTTCTCTGGTTGGATGTGTGAGCTGCCCAGACAAAGATGAAGGTTAACGTAGTTTAAGGATGAAATATAGACCATCCTGTGCAAAACCACTGTGTTGCAGTTTAATTAAAAGAATTCATTAAAGTGGTGCCCTATCCAGGGTAATTAGTATGCGTAATTTATGCGTTGCCTAATACACAAGGGCAGTAGCTTGAATAATAAACTCAAGTTAACCTTAAGTGGAAGAGATTGAATGGTCAGATGTTTATTTAGCTCAGGTTTGCTCACGAGTTAAGGTTAAAGAGGTGAAATTCAGTTACAGTTAATTAATTAATTTCTCAGATTTTCTTCATGAAAATCCTGCCTGCTCAATTGGGTAAAAGTTTAGTCAAAGGTGGACAGCACTATTTTTATTCATCAGCTATTTTCTGACATGTCCTCTAGGAAATTAATAACCATTTGAAAGAACAAATTTAAGAGAACTGCGAAGAGAGAAAATAAGACCAAAAAAAAAAAAAAAAGGTAGAGCTGGTCTGGGGTCTTTGCCCACAGAAAGAACAAAACAAGGACAGGGGCACCTGGGTGGCTCAGTTGGTTAAATGTTTAACTCTTGAATTTGGCTCAGGTCATGATCTCAGTGTCGGGAGATCAAACCCTATGTCAGGCTTCACACTGGGCGTGGAGCCTGACTGAGATACTCCCTCCCTCTGCCCCCTCCCATTCTCTAAAAAAAAAAAAAAAAAAAAAAAAATTTAAAAAAGAGAACAAAACCAGGACAGATTCAAAGATTATCAAAATTTTGGGCCTGGGGACACCTGGGTGGCTCAGTTGGTTAAGCATCTGCCTTTAGCTCAGGTCATGATCCCAGGGGCCTGGGGTCAAGCCCCGTGTCAGGCTCCCTGCTCAGTGGGGAGTCTGCTTCTTCCTCTCCCTCTGCTCCTCCCCCTACTTGTGATCTCTCTCTCAAATAAATAAAATCTTTAAAAAAAAATGGGGGGGGCGCCTGGGTGGCTCAGTCGTTAAGCATCTGCCTTCGGCTCAGGTCATGATCCCAGGGTCCTGGGATCAAGCCCCACATCGGGCTCCCTGCTCAGCAGGAAGCCTGCTTCTCCCTCTCCCATTCCCCCTGCTTGTGTTCCCTCTCTCGCTGTGTCTCTGTCAAATAAATAAATAAAATCTTTAATAAATAAATAAATAAGTAAATAAATAAATAAATAATAAATAAAAATGTGGGGCCTGACAAGGACAAGGGTATCCAGTTTTTTTCAATTAAAAAAGTTTTTCAATAAAAAAATTCCAGTGTTTAGGAATTCCTATATATATTTAAGCTTCGCTATTTTTTATCGACAGGAATAGCAAGAGTCCATGCTTGTCAGGTATGTAATCACAAATATGAACCAGTTCTTATGCTAGTTCTGTTTATTCCTTTCATTAGATATACTTCATCATGCCCCAATTCTGTGATGTAATTTTGTGGAATTAAACTTGAAGAGTTCAAGAATATGCAATTAATTGCATTTGGCTTCAATTACAATGACTTAAACAAAAAAAAAAAGATTTATTTTTAAGTAATCTCTACGCCCAATGTGGGGCTTGAACTTACAACCCTGAGATCAAGAGTCACATGTTCTACCAACCCAGACAGCCAGGCGCCACAATTACAATGATTATTAATCAAGTCCTTTTGCAAGACAACAGGCTCCTCACCCAGTGGTTGTGATGGGAAATGGCGAGGCCTGAGGAATCTATTGGTTCGTGGGAGGAAGCTAATTAGGTGAATTGGTATTGACTGATTTGCTTTATTGGTAGCTGCATGTAGGTAGGAGTTCTGAGGTTTAAGAACTGGGATAAGTCAGGAAAGATCTAAGTCAATTTGTTTTTTGGACCGGAAAGACCAAGGACTGGAATAAAGGCAACAAAAGCTATCAATTATCTGATGTTTTTTAAGCTCCAAGTATGTGCACAGCACTGGGCCAGTCTCTGGGCCTCCATATTGAATCTAAGCATAAGACAGAGGTATCTTCCTCCCCAGCCCACACCAGTTACCCTAGGACTAATGGTCTAATCGGATGTTCCGACAGAAGCAAGTGAATATAACCAGCTAAAACCAGCCACACGTGACAGCTGGTTTTAGAGTTACATAAACCATGGACTTCCTTAATATGAGCGCCATTTCTCCCTTTGTGGAACTGCCATGCCTCCGTTCTACCTCATGCCAGTGCGCTGCCAACCACCCCAGCCCCATCCGCCCACATGGTGAGCACATGGCCTGCGCTAGGTCAATCAGATTGTCTCTTCTGTAAATTTGGATTTTGAGCGAAGAGAGACAGAGGGGGAGGAAAGAGAGTTGGCATTCAGCCATCCAGTGACCATTCCCAAAGAGCTGCAGAGATCCCTGCAGCTGCTATGGGTCCTTTTTAGAAAGTGGTATTTTCAAACTCTTCCATTTTGTGATCTTAACAGTATCTTGGCAAAATCCTCTTTGCCTCAGCCAGAGTTAGTTTCTGTGGCATGAAACCAAAGACAACAAATGATCCTGCAGTTCAGAGATGGAAGAACTTACTTCCAGTTGGAGTGGTGTTGAGGAACAGTGAAGAGAGATGGGGCAGTACACTAGATTCCAGTGTGGTTTGCCAAATACTCACTGTCTACAAGGTACTGCATACACAAAACATGCAATTCTGCAGGAAACACAGCAAATATCCCCATATTATAGATGGGGAATCTGAGGTTCAGGAAAGCTCTGTGACTTAGCTGAAGCCATACTGTTAGCAAGTGGGAAAGCTGAGACTTGAACCTAGGACTTCCTGACCCGAAAGCCTGTGTTCCTTCCGCACACCAAGTGATTCTCCAGCTTGTGGCCTTAGTCAAATCACTTAGCCTCTATACACTTTGGGTTCCTTCGCGGTAAAACTTGGAAGATAACGGCTGCCCTGTGTCCCCTGCAGGGCTGTTGTGAGGATCAAAGGGGAGAATGTCTGTGAAAGCACTTTGAAGGCTGTCACACTATCCAAATACTTGTAAAGGCTTCCTATTGTTAGGTGGAACTCCAACTAGGATGGGCCAGATGCTGAGAGGGGATAAGAGAGAGGCTGGAATAGGGTGTGATCACGGGAATGGGGCTCTGGGAGAGAAGTGGGGAAGTCCTGGGAGACAAAAAAATCCCAGGGGAGGTAGGGGCCAGCAGGTGCAGGCCTGAAGAGTTTGATCCACCAGTCCAAAAAACTCAAGACCCGGGTTTGTGGAGTTGGAAGTTTGAAATGGATGGTTTGAAAATCAATAAAAGGAAGTGGTACTTTGAGATAGTGAGTAAAGGAAAAGTCTTATCTTCAAAAGGTTTGAGGCATTTTCACATCCATCATCTCATCACGTCTTCTCTACAACCCTAGGAGGTCTGTGTCATCCCCATTTCACCGCTGAGATTCTGAATCTCCGCAGAGTTAAGAAACCTACCTGCTGAATGTCATAATAGAAAGGACAGGAGCAGATTTTAAACCCTGAGCCTTACAGGGCTATACACCCAATCTTTAGCTTCCTCTGATTCGCCCTGCCACCTACTCCCTTCTTCCTCTCCTCACCCACAACTCCTTAGCTGGAAAGAAAATGTAAAGGTCCTAGTCTCACTGAATGAATATGCTATATGACCACAGAGTAATCACTTAACCTCTCTGGATTTTAGGTTTTCTTATTTATACAATAATCTGGTTGAACTCTAAAATACTCTGAAAGAGCAGACTCCCCTGAGGCTGTGTTTAAGGAAAATCCTTTTATTTGCATATATCTCACTCCTGAAGACCCAGCCCCCAGCGCTCCTCAGCTGCATCCTAGACCGCAAGTGGTATGATTTTAGAGCTTACTGTACCACTCAAAAGAAACTCCACTTCATGTAGCTTTTGCAATAGTGTAAAAATAAGCCATAGGTATGATACATTGTAAGATCATAATTTTGCTGTTCAAAGCAGTAACTTTAGTATAGGGTGATCCCACTGTGCTCCCGTAGAAGGAATAAAAAAGTCCCCACTTCAGTCTGATGTTCTTGATCTGGGAAAATGTCACCCTTCTAGTTTTACCGTGTGCCCCTTTGCCCTGTTGCCTACTTCTGAGAGACTGGATCATGTGAGCTCCAGGGATAGCACTGAACAGACAGAAATAAATGTAATTACCTCGAACTGGAAGTAATTACTTCATAGCCAATAGCTAAAGCTTCTACTAAGCAACTATTTGCATAATCACCCTTAGATTTATTTATTTATTTGAGAGAGAGAGAGAGAGAGCGCGCGAGCATGTGCGAGTGGTGGGAGGCAGAGGGAGAGAGAGACAAGCAGACTCCTCGCTGAGCCCAAGAGAGGACTTTATCCCATGAGCCTAAGATCATGACCTGAGCCAAAATCGAGAGTCGGCCACTTAATCGACAGCCACCCAGGTGCCCCGAGGTTTGCAGACTTTAAAAGGGAGTAGGGAGATAAGGAAAAAGGACTGTTTTTCCTGCTCAGTGATATATATCATTACACGTGAGCAAGAGCCATGTCATGGCACACACATGTGGGCTTTGGGTTCAGACTGTCCTTCCAGCCCCTTCACTGATTAACGTCTGACTTGCCACAAGTCTCTGAATCTCAATGAGCCTTTTTCTTTATGTGAAATGTAGATAACACAAAGTGGGACCCTTTTTTTTAAAAAACGATTTCTTGGGGCGCCTGGGTGGCTCAGTTGGTTAAGCGACTGCCTTCGGCTCAGGTCATGATCCTGGAGTCCCTGGATCGAGTCCCGCATCGGGCTCCCTGCTCGGCAGGGGGTCTGCTTCTCCCTCTGACCCTCCCACCTCTCATGTGCTCTCTCTCTCTCATTCTCTCTGTCTCAAATAAATAAATAAAATCTTTAAAAAATAAAAAAAATAAAAATAAATAAAAAACGATTTCTTTATTTGACAGAGAGACAGAGAGCATGAGCAGGGGTGGGGCAGAGGGAGAGGGAGAGAATCTCCAGCAGACTCCCCGCAGAGCACAGAGCCCAGTGAGGGCTCCATCCCAGGACCCTGAGATTATGGCCTGAGCCGAAATCAAGATTCCGACACTCAGCTGAATGAGCCACCCAGGCGCCCCACGTGGGACCATTATGAAGAATAACTGAGATCCTGTCTTTGTTTTAAAGGAGACAGAAGTTTATGGAACACACTGCAGGGGAGCGCCTGGCAGCACAGCGGAGGAGAGGCTGTCTGCCGAGACCCTCTCTTTGAAAACACCTAACAAGGTCTGGCACCCTGACAGGTTCTCATTCTCTTATTGTCCATGGTTATGCTGGACAACAGAACAGCCACTGGACATGTGGCTACTGAGCACGTGAAATGCAGCTACTACAATGAAGGAAGCAAATTTTTAATTTTATTAATTTTATTATTTTTTTTAATTTTATTTATTTGACAGGGAGAGAGAGAGCACAAGCAGGGGGAGTGGCAGAGGGAGAGGGAGAAGCAGGCTTCCCGCCGAGCAGGGAGCCCGATGCAGGGCTCAATCCCCGGACCCTGGGATCATGACCTGAGCCGAAGGCAGACGCTTAAAGACTGAGCCACCTGGGTGCCCCTTTAATTATATTTAAATTTAAATGTAAATGTAGGGGCACCTGGCTGGCTCTCTCTGTAGAGCATGCGACTCTTGATCTCGGGGTTGTGAGTTCAAGCCCCAAAATGGGTGTAGATTACTTAAAAAAAATAAAATCTTAATAAATTTAAATGTAAAAACTGAAGCAGTACAAAATAGTTTTCTGTAAAACACAACTTTCACATATTGTTAGGACTACATGTCACTTTATTTTTTATTATTTTTTTTGTTTCTATTTTTTAAAGAGTTTATTTGTCAGAGAGAGAGAGAGAGAGCGCACAAGCAGAGGGAGTGGCAGGCAGAGGGAGAGGGAGGTTCCCTGTGAGCAAGGAGCCCAACACCGGGCTAGATCCCAGGACCCTGGGATCATGACCTGAGCCAAAGGCAGATGCTTAACTGACTGAGCCACCCAGGTGTCCCTACATGTCACTTTAATCACTATATCTCATAAGATACTATTATGTTGCAATCTGTATATTGGACATTAGCATCATATTTAGTATTACACATAAACACACTACTGATCTAGCCAGTGGACAGATTCAGTTCAAGTTATCATTTTGCTATACACTAATGTAGTGTTATATTGTATCTATTTGAATATAAAATATAAAATGCAGATAGCTCAAATTAGAGTGATTCCTATGAAAATCATAATTGGTAACTAAATCAAAATCCTTATTTTAATTATAACTAAATTGTATTTCTGGTTAAATAATAAGTATGGACAAATTCTAACATTTAAAATGAAGGGATACTCTTAATGTGGAATTAAGTTGGAAATGCAGAAGCTAGTACTATAACTAGAACATTGAAAAAGAGAAGAGTCTAGGAGAAGATACCAAATTTCACAATTTTCACATATGGCAATTACAGTTGGCTGCTACAGACCAAAACAAAAATAAAGTGAACAACACTAGGAGACATTTAAAGCAAACACAATAGGGTGCCTGGGTGGCTCAGTTGGTTAAGCGACTGCCTTCGGCTCAGGTCATGATCCTGGAGTCCCGGGATCGAGTCCCACGTCGGGCTCCCTGCTCAGCAGGGAATCTGCCTCTCTCTCTGACCCTCCCCACTCTCATGCTATCTCATTCTCTCTCTCAAATAAAAAAAAAAAAAAAAAAAATTAAAGCAAACACAATAAAGGTGGTAAGTTTCTTCTCAACAGCTAAAAAAAGAAGTAAAGAAACTAGTTATGTGAAATTAGAATTAGATGTCCAACAAAATTTCTCCAAACAATTGTTAACAGGATCTGAGCTTGTACCTTTGGCCAGTTATAAAATGGCTTAAATTCTTTTACACACACACAAAAATCATTTTTAGATGGAGAGACGGTAAAACAAATTGTTGTGGAAATTTTTTTGAAAATTATGAGGAAAAGACTAAAAGAAATTTTACAAAAGTGAAAAATTTCAATTAAGCCTCTAAACAAGTACCTTTAGATTGTAAAACCTTTCCAACAATGTCCAACAGTTGAATCCAATTTTGAAAAATTACATGCACTTATTTTTTTCATCTTTAGATAAAGTTACATGAGGTAAGAGACACTACCCAGTTAATACTCTGGGTACACTTTTGTTTCACAGAATTTTCAAATTTACTTAGAATTTGTCTATTCATGACCTAAAATCAAATTTAGTGTGTAAGTAATTTTGGATAGTTTATAAATGTCAAAGAAAAGTTTTAGCTAGATATGAAGAAATTAGTTTCTCCTAAGACAGATGATGAGCCAGCTATGTTAGGTCAAAAATTAGATTTATTGGAATTTTAAAACAAGGAACTGATATTCCCTTTTGCTTCATTATGTTGTGTGATACATACTGAAGATATTTGTGTGGAGTTTTCCTATGAAAAGCATCATGAGTACAGTTGTTGCAATAATTCAATATACATGTGCTATAAGTTATTAGCTCATGGGATTGTTGAAATGGAAGATAATGAATTAGATGATTGTGTGCTCTTTACCAACAGTCATAACTTGAGTTGTGGGTGGGTTCTAAAAAGAGTTACAGTACTGGTAACTCCAGTTCAAGATTTTTTTTTTTTTTAAGATTTTTATTTATTTATTTGACAGCGAGAGACACAGTGAGAGAGGGGACACAAGCAGGGGGAGTGGGAGAGGGAGAAGCAGGCTTCCCGCAGAGCAGGGAGCCCGATGCGGGACTCGATCCCAGGACCCTGGGATCATGACCTGAGCCGAAGGCAGAAGGTTAATGACTGAGCCACCCAGGTGCCCCAAGACTTTTTTTTTTGAAACAAAAAGAATGCTTGCCACATTCAATAATTAAAGAAAAAAATGGCAGTGTAATTTATGTGTTTCAACTGTATCATATTGCATATGAATGATCTAAATTTCAGTTCTATGGAAAGCAAAAAGAATTTGTTGAAACTTTTCATAAAGCAAATTCATGTTTTCATATATTTTTAAAAATATGAATCATGGAGACTGTTTTTAATTGTAATCAGTGTTAGGTAAATTGGCTGCAAAAACCATAAAAAATATGAAGATCACTTTGTTAATATTGATAAATTTAGAATTGCTTTTCAATTTATGCAATATTCCTTTGAATTCAATGTTAACACTGAGTTGATGTAAGAGTTAAGTGAATTTACTTAACTTAGACGGATGTAGTTTTAAAATTGATAAGGTTTTGCTTCAAAGTCAAATCAATTCTTTGAAGCAAAAAGATGAACCGTTTCATAAATATGAATGTGAACATTAAAGGAAAGTAATTTTTTGGTACTCAATTCAGTTATTGGAAAACTTTCAAGTATGTTTGGGACAACTTGGGTATATGAATCTATTTTTTCAACTGTAAATTTTAGGAACTCTAAACACAGATCATCTGTTTCTGATGCAAATTTAGTATCTGAATTGAGATGTGCCTAAGTGTAAAATACACTGGATTTCAAAGACTATGAAAAAAAAGAATGAAAACATTTCATTAATAATTTTTATATTTATCATATGTTCATCATAGTTGGAATATATCGGATTAAACAATACACATTATTAAAATTAATTTTGGAGTGCTTGTGTGGTGTAGTAGGTTAAGCATCTGACTCTTGGTTTTGGCTAGGGTAGTGAAGTGATCTCAGGATCATGGGATCTAGCCCTGTGTGGGGCTCCTCACTCAGTGGGGAGTCTGCTTGAGATTCTCTCCCTCTCCCTCTGCCCCTCCCCACCACATGCTCTCTTTTTCTCTCTAAAATAAATAAATAAATCTTAAAAAAAAAAAAAGTTCAGTCACTTAACTGAGGCACTCAGGTGCCCCACTTAAAAATAAAATCTTAAAAAAATGTTGGTAGAATTTCTCAGTGAAGTTATCTGGGCCTGGAATTTTCTTTGTGGGAGAAATTTTTATTATGAATTCAATAACTGACATAGGGATTTTTCATACTTTTCTATCAATTTTAATAACTATATTTTCAAGAAATTTTTCCATTTCATCTAAGTTGTTATATTGGCATAAAATTGTGTAAAATAAATTTTATCATTTCAGTGTCTACAGGATCTGTACAGATGTACTTTTATGCTCAGTATTTGCACTGAATATCTTTTTCAACCCTTATACTTCCACTTCCCTGTATCTTCATGTTTAACGGGTTTTTTTCTTATAAATCAAATGTAGTTAGGTCTTTGCTTTTTTTTTAATCCATTTTTAAATTATTATCTTGGCCTTTTAATTAGAGTGTATATTCCATTTTAATGCAATGTAATTGTTGATCTGATGGGGTTAAGTCTACCATGTTAATATTCATTTTCCATTTGTCTTCATTTTTATTCTTTTTCCTCTCTTTTCCAGCTTTCTCCTGAGTGAATTGTGAATATTTTAGTATAATTTTATCTCTTCTCTTGACTTTATAATATATATCTTTCAGGTTTTGTTTGGGTTTTGTTGTTGTTGCTTTTTTTTTTTTTTTTTTTAGTGATTGCTCTAGAAATTACAATATGTATCTTTAACTTATTACGGTTTTCCTTTAAATCATATTATACTACTTCATGAGCAATATTACCTTATAAAGTTTCCATTTTTCCTCTTTACTGCTTTTTGTGCTTTTATGTTTTTCAATTCTACATATATCATAACCCTTTTTACATTGTTATTAAAAATATACTTATATATAATAAAGTTATTTTATATTTACCTACATGTTCTTTTTGATGTTCTTCATTTCTTCCTGCAAAATTGGGCTTCCATCTGGTATTGTTTCTCTTCAACATGAATACCTGCTTTGGTATTTCTTTTAGTGAAGGTCTGCTAGAGATGAATTCTCTCCTCTTTTGTCTAAAATATTTTTATTTTGTTTTCATTTTTGAAGGATATTTTCACTGGTATATAATTCCAGATTTCAAAAAATAATTCTAATTTTTTTTGCCTCCAATAATTTAAAGATGAGTATCCGTTGTCTTCTAGCCCCAGTGTCCCTACAAAGTCACCTGTGACTTGTATAGTTTCCTGTATATAATGTATCTTTTTTTTTTTTCTGGCTGCTTTTAAGATTTTTTTCTCTATCTTCGGTTTTCATCAGAATTTGACTTAGATATCTTTAGGTTTGGATTTTGTTGCATTTATCCTGTTTGGGCTTTTCCTTGAATCTGTAAGTTAATGTCTTCCATGAGTTTTGGAACAATCACTAAAATTGTCTATTTTTTTGGCCTCATTCTTTTCTTTCTTCTGGGACAGAAATACGTGTCTGATAATTTGATATGGATGGCCCCATAGATCTTACAGCCCCCCTTATCTTCTTTTTATTTGAATTTGAATTACTTCTATTGACCTACTTTTCTGTTTACTGTGTCCAGTTTTCTGTTAAACACATTGAATAAATGCTTCATTTCTGATATCTTTTTCATTTGTAAGATTTTTATTTGTTTTCATAGTTTCCAGCCTTCTGCTGATATTCTCCATCTATTCATGGAGATGTTGTCTACTTTCCCCACTAGATCCTTTAACATCTAGTTCTAAGTCCTGCTTGTTCTAAAGTCCCTGTCTGATAATTCCCTAACATCTGGAACATCTCTGCATCTGCTTCTATCAAACTCTCTTAACCGTACTTCATTATTTTCTTGCTTCTTCACATATCTCTTCAGGTTTAATTGTATGCTAGTAATTGTGTGTTAAGAATAATCGATAATAACATACTGATACATACCTCCAATAAAAGGTACACCTCTTCTTGTGTCAGTTCATAAATTGGGGTGGAGGGGGCTGAGCCAATTTAATCTGTAGCTGAACTTTGTTGCAGCTTTAGCTACATTCACTCACCTTGGCCCCAAATGTTTTGAGGAAGGGATTAGGGCTTCTCTTCAGTAGGGGGTGGGATCTGAGCACCAAAGAGACTCTGAAGATCTCTTTTATGCTTTACTGCTTTGCCACCCATGTCTTAGCTGTAGGAGATGTTATCTCTGCCTAAAACCAGACTGACAACCTTTTGGGTTGCTGGACAATTCTCTTTTCTCCTCAAGAGAGTCTTCTCTGCTATGTCCCTAGGCACTGGAGAGCCTCCACAGTGCGCTTATAAAGGCCCAGGGTGGGTGCCTTGGATAGATATCTTTCAGTTCTCTTGCCCTGCTGAGGATTTGAAGTGGTATTCAGAAGATAGGTGATACATTCATCACTGTCCTTCTGCTGTCCAGCCTCTGAAATTTTGTTGCAAACATCTCCTTCCCCATACTTTCTGCCCTTGTAGCTTATTCTTTAAAATATACATTTAAATATCACTTTAAATGGGTTTTTGGAAGGAACCCATTAAATATGTATGTTCAATTCATTCTCTTTAGTCCAACATCTTTCTGTTTGCTTTTTCAGTCTTTGGTTGCTCTTATTGTTATTAAGCCTTTGCATGTTTATTTATAATTTGCCTTATTCCAAAGGGCAGTCCAGTTTCTATATTCTAATTCTTATCAATTCAGCTTTGCAAAAATAAGCCCAAATCTTTAAAGTAATTCAGTCAATGTAACTAAAATTTTATAGCTATTTAAAGGAATTTAGCTACCAAGTGCTCATCTTCAACAAAATATCCTGTCAACTGGAAGGATGGATGCATGCCTGTATTTATCATTTCCTCATGCAACAAGTTTATATTTCCCACCTTTCCTCTATCCCAAAACTTTATGTTTTTTTAGTATTTCTTTTTTTTTTTTTTTTTAAGTAATCTCTATGCCTAACATGGGGCTCAAACTCACAACTCCAACATCAAGATTTGCATGCTCTACCCACTGAACCACCCAGGTACCCCTTCTCTATCCCAACTTTAAAACAAAAACACAGAACTATTTACAATTGAGAAGAAACATATGCATTATCAATTGTTTTGTTTTGTTTTGTTTTACAAAAAAACCCCAGACTAGTTCTCTTCTTAAGCAAATGGCAAGATCTAAATTTCTTACCGGAGTCCAACATTGGGTTGACCAGCTACTTATACTGCAGCTAGCAAACACCGTGGCAGATTAGGGGTAATGCCACTGGGAGGCTTATTTTGGATTTCTCAGCCTCTATCCACAATTCTTATGGAGATAAGACTCCTTTCTGATTAGCTAAAAAACAAACAATGTTCAGGGCCACTTTCACTTATATTATTCAACACATTTCTCCCCATCTCTACCATCCCCTCAACTTGCATCCTGTATTTTATATATCAGGGTCTCCTGGTTCACTTATACAATATGATCTGTGTGACAATCTACTTTTTGTCCCTTAGATGCCCCATCCTCATTCTCCCTCACTCCAACTCCATGTCAGCTTTAGATACTGACGCCTCTATCCATCTCAAGGTACTTGAAAACTCAGAAGAGTGACAGACCAAGAGTACCTACTTATGCTCAATTTGTTAACAGAGACATGCTTGGCTGACCCATTTTCCAAATGAAATTTGGTTCCACTTTAAAAGTCAAGGCTGTCATAAAAATGTCACAGAAACTGAGGATTTAGCTTATATTGTAGAAACCCTTCTTTAAAATTAGAATTTGGCTGTGTGCAGCTTAAAAAATAAAATAGGCCAAGGCACATCAAAGAGGTTACCCATGATTATCTTCCCCCAAAATAAGTGGTTTTAACTCAGACTACATCGCACATCCAGTCAAGTCCAAAAAAGAAGCAGTCCATGTCTCACTGTATTAAGTGCAGCGTTTTCAATCATCTTGGTACCCTGCAATGGATGCCTTCAATTACATTTTTCAATGTTCAGTCACAATCTGTGAGAAGTTTGGTTGCAACAAATTATATAGCATTGCTTCTCTTCCCTCAAAATGCACTTCCCAAACCGTGGCTTCAGGAAACTCCCTGAATCTTTTGATAAAATGACTCTACACCAATGTGGCAACAGATGCTGAAGGGCTTATTATTCCTCTTTTTAGAGGATGAATATTGCACCTTTTCCTGGGGCTTGCTAGAGATCTGATGCCTCAAACAGTGGCAGGTTAGCAGTGGGGGAGATGGAGGTGTTAATAAGGCAAGTGTCTTTGTGACCCCTCATGTAGGATGGCAATCTTCTCAACCCAAACAATACCAGCTAGTCCCTTGCCTCTTCCATTCAACAGAAAAGCATGGGAATGAACCCTGTCCCTAAAGTAGGCAGAGTCAGAGAAACTAGGGTGATTTTCTGGGGTTTTATGAGGTTCTTTGAGGGTTTCTCATGAGGTAAACATGAGATGCAGTCATTAGAAGGCTTGACTGGAGCTGAAGGATTTGCTTCCAAGATGGTGCATTCACACTCCTGGCTTGGTGCTGATTGTTGGCAGGAGGCCTCAGTTCTTTGCTTCGTGAACCTCTCAC
The DNA here is from genome assembly GCF_011800145.1 of Mirounga leonina. NCBI lineage: Eukaryota > Metazoa > Chordata > Mammalia > Carnivora > Phocidae > Mirounga > Mirounga leonina. The sequence goes on from NW_023270839.1 coordinate 34,932,448, forward strand.
ATGGTTGCTTATCTTCAATGACATGGCAGTTGCTTTCTCCCAGAGAGTAATCCAGAAGCTGGAATGTGACTCAGAAGTCACACTCCATCAATTCTGCATGTCCTTTGGTTACACTGGTCAGCCCTATCCAATGTGGAGGTGGAGGGATTACACAAGAGTGTGATACCAGGAGGTGAGGATCACTGGGGGCCATCTTAGAGGCTGCCTACCACAAATATATATATAGATTCTTGGACAAGGTGGGGGTTAGGGGAGCTGACCCCTGCACAGTCGCAAATCCATGGATAATTTTTGACTCTCTAAAAACTTAACTATTAATAGCCTATTATTTAAAAAAAAATAGCCTATTATTGACCAGAAACCTAAATGATAACATAAACAGTTGACTAACATATATTTTGTATATGTATCATATACTGTATTCTCATAATAAAGCCAAAAATGTTTAAAAAAATATTAAGGAAGAGAACATAAATTTACAATATTGTACTTTATTTATTAAGAAATCCACATGCAAGTGGGCCTGTGCACTTCAAATCCATGTTTTCAAGGGTCAACTGTTTATCAAAAATTATACAATATAATACATGCTGCTGGCAAGTTTTTTTTCACTGACTAGTTCATCATCATTGTCTCACATCAGTATTGTTTTATATTATCATTTTTAGTGGCTGCATAATATTCTATCATATAGACACTAAAATTTGTTTAATTCTGTAATTTTGAACATTTATTTCTAACATTTTATCACAAAAGGAGTACTGTGATAAGCATCCTGATCCACTTACTCACATACTACTTCTGAAATAAATTTAAAGGAAGGAAACACTGATATCCAAGGTAATTTATTCTACTTGTAAATCAGCCCATAAAAATGACTGCATATAATTTCTAGACCCTTGGCCTTTATAAGTACCATTTTATAAAAGCTTGAAGTGTTTTTTTTTAAACATCAGCTTCTGTGTGAGAGGTTTCCAATTTTGGAATGTTAGCAAGAGCTTATAGCAGACTAACCTAAACTTGCAAAAACTCTTGTTTTCTGTTTAGGGGTGACAATGAACAACTTTTTGTTAACTATTTACTTGGAGAAATTATTACATCTAATTTGAAACTTTTTTTTATTATTACAAATGTAATAATACAAATAATTACAAATGTACATCTGAGAGATTTTTTCCATTGGTTTGGCTGTTTGCTATAACATTCTAATTCCTTATATACTGATTGAGAATATCCAGATGGAGCAATCAGTGTTCAAAGAAGCACTCCTTAGGGTGATTATCAGCTTCTTGTCTCACTGATCAGATGATAAAGAGTAAGAGCTTTTAATTTAGATAAACTTTGAATTTATTATAAACTGGTGAACTTATTTTCTTTCAGTTCAAAGAAAGTATGTATACACAAGATCTCAAAACTTCAATCATCAAATACATTTTCGAAGAGATTTCTGTCACATGAGATCAGAAGAGAACTCAAGCTTCCATCACTGTGCTGCCATATTTACTCATGTATTTAACATTTGCCAAGTGGATGTGGGTAAATTTAAGAAACTGTAAATAAATATTGATACATCATAACAGAAGCTATTACTCACATTCTAAGTAAACCACTGATTCTAATTTATTCACAATTTTGCAGTGGCATCATTCCATGAAGAAAATTAGATTTTTACATATCAGAGCAAATCACAAAACCAAAATGTCAACTTCATACATCAGGCAATTACTTGTACTGTTTATTTTGGGGGAAATTTTCTACATATATTTACTTAGAAAGCTGCACGGGTCCTCCAAAATAAATAGGGGCTATAATTCTTGCCAAAAACCCCACAGTTCCAGAGAGCTACTCATCAATTTCCATCAGCATTAATGAGGAAAGGCACTGAGACAGTCATTCATACTGTCTTTATGATAAGAGTAACCTACAGGGCAAATCAAGATTAAGGACAAGGTCAAGAAAAATGGTTTGGAAGACTCCTCTTTTCTAAAATCAATCATCTGAAATCACATTTACTACATTTACTACCTGAAGTCCCCATGGAGCATTAGAGTCCTCAGAGAAGAGTGAGAACTCCTCTCTGTACTGAAGACATCACTGAAATCTTTTTTAAGGTGAGAATGGCCTCTTATGAGTACAGAAGGATCTTACGTTCCCACATACTGGGGGTAAGATTCTCTTAGAGCTGGATCGTTCTCTGTTGTAGGGACTGTTCTAAGCATTGTAGGATGTTTAGCAGCATCCCTGGCCTCTTGTCCCAGTTGTGACAACAAAGAATGTCTTCAGATATTGCCAAATGTTTCCTGGAAGGTAGAAAAATTGCCTCTAGTTGAAAAACTCTACCATGCTGGAAGGATAATCTTCTCTCTTAAAGACACATTTCAGTCTTAAGGGCTTTGCCAGGTATTACATCGTTCAAATGGCATCAAGGCAAGGGTTACCCTTAAGTTGGAAAACATGCCAAACACCCACCTGAGGGGTCTAGAATACCTTGATGGGATTTCCCAGGACGTGTGTGTTTCAGTTTGGTGCTACCAAGTTCCATAGGTAGTGGTTGATTTTCAATAGCCAGCTGGTAGGATTCTGCCTAGGCAAGGTGGGTTCATTTGGATGGGTTCTTCTCTATTAGCCACATGTTGTGCGGCTATAAGCCTTTGCTCATTTTTTCTTATGATCTGAGGCTTCATTTGAAAAAGGTACATTTCAAAATAATAAATTAAGGGAGATAAGATTAACCTTAAGTACAAAAACTTCTGCCTTTTCCAGCGTGCAAGAAATGGCATTTACCTAGTCAAAATCTTCCAGGGTGGCCACTAGACATGACCTTAAGCAAGAAAAGCTAAAAGAATGTTAGCAGGACCAGAGATCAGTTTTCTTCCTAAACAACAGAAAATAACTGAAAAGAGACCAAAAGGCTTATTAAATTTCCTTTCTTCTAATATGGATTTCTGCCTCATCTGCTTAGATTGTTCTCTCCCCTTTTCCTATTTGCAAGCACAGGAAAGAGTCCTAAGAGATTAGAAAAAAAATTGGCAGTAATTTATTTAAATGTAGCATTAAGCCTTTTAGTTTCTGCAGACCTAGTAGGTTGGCCTAATTTATAACACTTCATAATTCACTTACTGTATATTTGACCCAATTGAGATAAAAATTATTTTTAAAAGAGGGAAGTGAATTTAATGGATTTAACTGGAACCCTCACATCCCCTCACCTAGTATCATGGCTTGTTCTTGCCCGTTCTTCACTCCTGATACCCACAGCCCAGATGTCTGAGAAGTCCCATCTGTGCCACTGTGGCAGAGTATCTGAGATAGCACCTTGCAACAAACCAGTTGGCAGAGCAGCAGATAGCCTGAACACATCAGGCTCCCCATCATTCCAAGTGTAGACCTTCGTAACTGCCTGTTAACTATGCAAGTTGCCTTTGGGTGGCTCACCTGCCACATCAGGGAAGGGCTGATTTCCTTTCACCTGATCTAGAGATTTTCATCCAGCCTCTGGCTTATTCCACCCCTCTGCCAGACTCTCATTAGCCAAAAGAAGAAGGAAAAATTTCCTTCCAGACTTCATCTTCTGATCTAGCCAGATGGTAGATAAATAAATAACAGAGAAAAGAGGAAAAACATACTTGCTTTTGCTTAATAAAATACTGATAGTATATGCTGTTGTCACAGGAAATATTCAAATGTCAACAGCAGATGAGTATTCACAGTGCATGTGAAGGCAGGCCTAGAGGGAGGCATTTTCACTCAGCCTCAAGTTTTCATGGCACAGAAGACTGGAGGCAGTTCTAAGGGCTTTGAGAGCTTGGGAGAAGTCAAGGAAATTCAAGGCATTAAACCAAAGCAAAAGAGTTCCATCCTCTTGGGATGACATTGGTTTGGTATTCTCTAGAGAAGGGACTGTAAACAAAATTCAAAATGTGGAAGAGTTTTGCTTGAATGTAATGGCATCCTAACCCCTGCTGGAACAAACTGTGAGCCACTGCTCAGAAATTTCTGCTTGAGTTTGTGCCAGGAAAATATGTCTGCTGATGAATCTGAATGGTTTTCTTGGTCAGAAAGAGAAAACTGTGTGAAAATACATGTTTCCCCTTTTGCCCGAGCTCTCAGGAAACATGGAGCCCAAATCAGTACCCAACTGTTTAATATTGTTATTCTAGGTGCCGGGGGCGGGGGGGACGGGACTGCTGTGTATGCCTCTTTAGATAAATCTCTGCTTTGATATTAGTCTTACTTGTAAGAACAATAAGACTGGTAAAAGCCTGAAATAATTTTAGAAGAATCTAGGGCTAGAAATTCAACCTAAATTGTAACAGGCAACACTGTATCTCCTCTCAGATGTCATTTACATATGGAGAAGCTCCATGATAGTGACAAATTGTTTTCATTGATTCATCCAGACATACCGTCTGAATTCTGCTTGGCAGGATTTCCTACTCTAGTTCAAGTTATTGAAAACGTTTGTATTTTTATTCCTCTTTATTCTTTTCTCTGCTTTCTTCAATAAATATAGTATGTCTTGTGCGCCCACAAAGTGCCAGGCACTGTGCTGGCCTAGTAGGCATACAGGAGTTAGCAAAACAAAGGTGAGCCTTGTCTTCTAATAGAGCTGAGAGCCTAATTCGGTGAGAGATGATAATCAAATAATCTCACAAACCAAACAGGAAAAGTACAATGCTTTTTACATTCTACAAGTAAGATATATGTTGCTGTCAGAGTACATAATTGAAGATTTGTTATAAGGTGGGAAATCAAGGAAGGCCTCCCTGAGAAAGTGATGACAGCTGTGTTGAAACGAAGAGAAGTTTGATGATAATAAAAAAAAAAAAAGCATTTACAGACCATGGAACGTTCTACGTGTATTATTTTACTTAATCCTCACTTGTAATTTAACACATATTTGAGCTTTAATTACATGCTGGGGGCAGGGGGTAGCCTTTGGATCTCCCTTTGAAAGAGACAGACTGGTAGCACCAAAGGGTATGGTACCTGGCTGAGAATCACAGTAATCAGCAATTAGTAAGGACTTGAATTTTTAGATTTCTACAAACGTGCTAGTGGCATTGTAAGTAACTCTATACATAATGTCACAAATATGAGGAAATCAACTTTCAGACACTTATCAATTTCTTCCACTCTTTTAGGTACTTTGGAACAATGTTCATTCATTTATGTTAATTCTCAGGACCACTAAGGATTAGTACTAAGAGAATAATTTCTACCTCTTTATCTTACACTTGGGAAACAAAATCTCTGCATCACTTTTTATGCTATGATTCAGACTCATCATTAAGTCAGGCCTTTCTCCCAGTGTGTCCAAGTTTGATTTCTTATTGCATGTACCACGGATCAAAGTTCAAAGATCACCTTCAGCAGATCTTTAAGGTAAAATTTAACAATATGGTTGGTTTATGAGGCAAGTGGAACTTCTCTTCATCAAATCAGCATCTTAGAGGAACTTGGCTGTGCTACTTGGTGACATAAGCAGAAGGTTCCAAAGCAAAGCATCTGGTTCTGTGGCTCTTCCTCTGGGATAAACAGGAATTGGTGTTTGCATGGCAGGTAGACCGGGTTCTTCTCTAACATAATCCCAAAACCTCTCTTCCAAGGGAGAAATATATGCTGGTGTTAGAGAATTTAGAGAGGAGATTGATTTTTCTGATTACTCATGGTGATCTCACTGATCACATGGCCTACTTAGCTACACTTGATCCCTACGTTATGTCCTGTCTTCCTCTCAGCTTTTTCTGGCAGGCACCTGCATTCCTCTAGTTCACCAGTCTGAGTCTGAGCTTAAGCCATACCATGCCAAGGAGGAATCATTCATATCTGAGGCATACTTTTTGTTTCCCTGAATTTAAAAGGTTATCTTTTTGAGGTTGGGCCTCAAATGCAATCATGTAAGAAGATAAACAATAATGCACAAAGGTAATCTAATCCCTGACAAGTGAGATTAGATTGGTCTCAGAATCAATGACTAGATTCCTTTTTTATGTGGCCATTTATGATCTAAAATTATAAACAATGTAAATGAATTCAAATCAATGGTTAATTATAGAACAAAATGAACACACAACAGGGTCATTTAAAGAAGAAAAAATAGAACCATTAAGGAATTAATATCTTAGTTTAAGGCCCTCAAGAAAAAAGGAAAAGGGAAGAAGAGAAAACTAATTATTGGAGCACCTACAATTCAGTGAAATAGTTACCATTCTCATTTTCACTTGAAGAAACTGAAGCTCAGAGAAATTAAGTAATGCAGTTACTAGACTCTGAACTTAAGGGCAAGGGATTATATCCTATTTATCTATTTATCCATCATCTAGTCCCATGTCTCCCACAGAGTAGATGCTCATTAAATGTTTCATGATTGGCAGAATAAATCAGCAGATCTTAGATTTGGACACAGATCTATCAGACTCAAAATCCCAGGTTCGTGCTGGTCACCATGCCTCTTCCATTGCTACAGAAATGAGAAAACACTGCTGAAATTCAGGTAGACAAATAAAACGCTATTTCCAGATTTTCTCAATTGAGTTTTATAAGCATTTATTAAGCATCACTGTGCACTTAGCCACACATGATGGGAGGTACAAAAAACATGGAATGTATGGTGTTTATGCTGGAAGACTTTCCATTATAGCTGACAGAAAAAATCCAGATGGTTCACAGACAAGTAAGAGAAGCATTTGAAGGAAATGTGTGAGCACATATAAAGCAGCTAAACTATATAAAGGAATGTTGGAGTGAGTAAAAAGGAGGAAAAAACTTTTGTGGAATTAGGTATGGGACAAGTATTCAAGAACGAGGCGGAATCTTGAACCTGGACCTCCTGGGAAGTATAGGGAGGAAAGAGGTTATTGAAGCTAAAAAAATGTTTGAATGATGTTATATGAAGGATATGGGGAAGGCCCTGATCTAATGAGGTCAGATTCTTTTTGGGGACTAATAATCTGAAATCAGAAAGGCAAACACCAGGTTGTTGCCTTGAATCAAAGCTTGAGATGCTTGGGTTCAATCTGGTCAGCCCTTGTCCATTCTCCAGGGAGCATGCAGGCATACTTTAAGAAGATTACTATGGCAGCACAACACCAACAGGAGATTCGGAATAGAGTTTTTTCTTTTTCTTTAAAGATTTTTAAAGTAATCTCTACACCCCATGTGGGGCCTAAACTTAGAGCCCCAAGATCGAGTCACATGCTCCCCTGACTGAGCCAGCCAGGTGCCCCCAGAATACAGTTTTAAATAACTAAAAGTCAAAGGAAAACAGTTTTAGTGGTTGTAAAGGGAGAATCCATCAGTAACAAATTCCTTCAGAGAATTTTGGTTATTGCCACTCACATAGATTAGTCTTATGGATATTTTTTATTGATTCTTAAATCCTGTAACATGAAGACAGTATCTATCATACCTCATTATGTCAGAAATGTGAGGGGAAACACACTTCGTAAGCAATTAGGACATTTCTTCTACATTTGGGGGTTCTTAGAAATACTGTTTAGTTAGTTCACATTCCCATAATTACAAAATGTTAGTATTGGAAAGCATAGAAAACTTAGAAAGCAAAGTCCAATCCCCTTATTTAAGAGTAGATGACCTTGATCCAGAAAGGTCATGTGTTCCTCCAAGATCACACAGCTAATTAGTAGCCATTAAGTTTTATTCCCTGGGGCCAGGGTAACAATTGCTTCATGTTCTTCTATAAACTGAGTTCAGTTTAGTAAATAACATTTGCCCTTAAGCAGATATAGGAGCCACTACACAATAATTCTGTTGTAAGAGACTTTCTTCCTCCCCTGAAGTTGAATTTCAGTTTTCTCTTTTTATTTATCAGTTGTGGGTTACATCTTCTTCATTTCTGTGCACTCGGCACTTAGCATCGTGGCTGGCACATAGCAGGCACTCAGTATGTTCTTGTTGAGATGAGCCGAATTTAAATCACTGATTTTCGTCCCCTTGCTCTTGGAGACTTCTGTGACATCTTTTGTTTTTTAAAATAAAAGAATCATCAGATCATTAAACTGGAAGCAGCCAGAGAAATTAACCCTCGTTTTACAAGTAAAGACACTAAAGCCCACAGAAGGTAAATGATGAATCCCAAAGATAGCACTCAAGGTGGGTCCCAAACCTTCTTCTCCAGATTACATAATTTGCTTTAGAGTGAAAAATATTAAGGGTTTTCAACATTTCTGTATGGGACAGATTCCAGATTATCAACTCTTTTTTTTTTTTTTTAAAGATTTTATTTATTTATTTGAGAGAGAGAGAGAGAAAGAAACAGCATGAGAGGGGATAGGGTCAGATGGAGAAGCAGGCTCCCTGCTGAGCCAGGAGCCCGATGTGGGACTCGATCCCAGGACTCCGGGATCATGACCTGAGCCGAAGGCAGTCGCTTAACCAACTGAGCCACCCAGGCACCCTAGATTATCAACTCTTTAAGGGGGACAAAAGTATTCACAGTATTTTTGTGCTTCCATACAAAACTCAGGACTAGCAAGTAGGATGATAAAAGTCTTTGATGGCCAAATGAATAAGTGACAATTTCTGGGAAGAATTTCCCACTGAGCATGAGCTTGCGCTTATCTTGGAAAGGTCTCATTAGTAGGAAACACTGACCCTGAGAGAGGCAATGGAATCAAAGTTGGAAAAAAGGCAAGACAACTGGGCCACAGACTTAGATGGGGTCCATGCTTGTACAAATCAATTGCTCTATTCTGTGCCTCAGCCAACAGAAACACTCTTAATCCTAACCAACTGCCCATACCCTACCAACTCATGACCTAGAAGAATCAAAGGTGAGCACGGGACTGGCTTAGGCCAACTTGTCCCTGGGACTGGGAAATAGCACTCCCTCAGGTCAGGCTGAATGTGGGACATCCTCTCCTAACACCAAGGCCTGGCTGTTAATCCTTCATGAGTGGGAAGTCAAACAGGGGCTGCCCTGCAAGGCTCTGCTGATTTCATTCAAGTTCTTGATGGCTGTGGTCCTTAAACTCTCTTCACATTGACAGTGTCTACTGAAGGAGCCATGGGCTCAGGTAGTTCTAGAAGTCACCTGGTCAATGATAGAGCACTCAAAGAAAGTTTGGCTCTTAACCCTTAAATGGGAGGGTGTATTAGTTTGCTCAGCTGCCATAACAAGATATCACAGACTGGGAGGCTCCAGCAACAAAAATTCATTTTCTCACAGTTCTTGAGGCTAGAAGTACAAGACCAAGGGGTCAGCAGGTTTGGTTTCTCTTGAGGCCTCTCTCCTTGGCTTGCAGATGGTCGCCTTCTCTTTGTGTCCCTGAATGGCCTTTTCTCTGTGTGTGTGTGTGTGTGTGTGTGTGTGTGTGTGAGAGAGAGAGAGAGAGAGAGAGAGAGAGAGAGTCCCTGGTGTCTCTCTGTCTTCTTATAAGAAAACCAGTCCTACTGGATTAGGGCGCTACCCTGATGACCTAATTTAACCTTAATTATCTCTTTAAAGGTCCTATCTCCAATATAGTCACACTGGGGGTGAGCTTCAACATATGAATTTGGGGGCACATAATTCACTCCGTAACAGGAAAACCAGCCTCTTTTCTTGCCAGTCATCACTGGGCCTCCTCTGAATACTACTTAACTCTTCTTGGTGTTTTCTCCAAGAGACATTGGTGATTGATTTAGAAACCAATGAGGAAAATCACCTGCTAATTGAAACCTTAAGGAAAGTCCTGAAAATTATGATTAAAAGGGGAAAAAAATGCAAAGAAAATCACATTGCCAACAAGAGTGGAAGAGTATCTGTGGGACACTGTGCAAAGCAAGAGGCAAAAAGAAAAAAGAAAAAACAAAAACATACTGAGGAAAAGAAGCAAGGCTCAGCTCTCTCAACAGAAGAGAGCAACTTCGCTGGCAGCCTGTTGAGAGTGCGCCTTGTCTGCCTGATTTACACAGGTAGAGACAGAATGGTTTGGAGGCTGTAGGCCTGCTCAGCCAAACGCCCATGTGTGCATGAAATTAGAATGTCAACATTTGATTCATGCTGCCAAGCTGTGACTGTGAAACAAATTATGTCAGTGGGTGGCGACTGCAATATTAGTCTAAGCAGATAACATTTAACTATAAAGAGGGGCCCTGTCTTCCAGCTTTCTATTATTATTTTAATATCAACATTGTCAGACCTAGAGTTTTGAGAGAAAGGAAGATGTTTTATGTGGAGGCATGGGTCCTTTAGGAAGGGACTCGGCCATTCAAGTGAGGTTTGCTCCTAACCCAAAATTTTGAAATTTAGGCGTCAGGTGACACAATGATGAATTTTACAAACCCACTCAACTGAGTTCAAAGTGGCTGTGCCATTTGTGGGGTAATCTAAACCACAATTAAATAATCCGCCTCTTATAAAGGAAGCCTTTGATTCCTGGTCAGAAACAGGGAACTTTATCCTTAAATGCGTTTCAATGTAAAGGAAGCGGGAAGTACCTTGAAAGGGACGGAGAGCAAATTCTTCCAACCTACTTCCTCGGTTCCATACAAAGTAATTCTGCCAAGGTGAGGTCTACGCGGATGTTGGAGTTAAAATGTGTTCCTTTCTATTCAAGTGATTTAAGCTTTGTGCATATTTAAAATCAATTTTAAATGAAACATGGTTGGAAATTTGCCGAGGAATTTCACACAAAAAGTAGGCATTGTGTTGGTGTATATTTTCTTTAAGACTTTCTCAGTGAAGCTATAGCTGTCTACATCTTAAACTTGGCCCACGAGATAACAATTTTCCCATGAAATGAGGCGCACATCTATCTCCATTTGAGGCCCACTTATTTAACTACCAATATGGCAAAACATCAATTTGAAGTTTTATTCCATTACAAACACCCATGTAGTTAAAATTAATGCTGTGAAAAATCCAACTTGTAGCAGTGAAATGTTTATAGAAGCAGCATTCACTTAGCAGTTGAACCAGGCCAAGATGGCCAGCCACAAAATTAATACTCGAAGAGAATACCGAAAGATTTTGGGGGGGGGGGGGAAGGGTATGGGAGGATATGAGCATCACTTAGAAACATGTACATTAGTTTAAAATACTTTTACTTCCAATCATGAGAATATTCTCGCATCTGCTCACAGTTAAACATGCTGTGATGGTCCCCATCTTTTCCTGCTAGAGTTCTCATCTCCCACTCACACATATCTATGCCCAAAACTCTAGGGGTGCATTTTTCTTTCTACCAAGGTATAAAGGCCTGAGGTCTTTATCAAAAGGGAAATATTAATAGAATTGATTCTTTTAAGTAGATTTCCTACGTGATGAAGAGGGCTGTGGGGAGAACAAACTTTAAAATTTACCAAAGAACCTTCTGGCACTATCATTTACATTACAGCTCTCTTATACCAGACAGAAAGTAACACTAAGGCAATATAGTTAGTAGGCTGATTTTGAAAATGCTTGCCTTCTTGGCATATTTCTCATGGCATTTTTTTTTTTTAAAGATTTTATTTATTCATTTGACAGAGATAGATACAGCGAGAGCAGGAACACAAGCAGGGGGAGTGGGAGAGGGAGAAGCAGGCTTCCTGCAGAGCGAGGAGCCCAATGTGGGGCTCGATCCCAGGACCCTGGGACCATGACCTGAGCTGAAGGCAGACGCTTAACGACTGAGCCACCCAGGCGCCCCTCTCATGGCATATTGATTGATCAGTCTCCTATTTTAGCTGGATACAGAATGAATATAAACTCACAAAGAAGCAAAAGAGATTTCTTAAAACTAGAAGTTGTAGAAGAGGTAACCACAAAATTTCTACTTTGTCTCCACACATGGTTTGATGGAAGGGAGTACCAAACCCACCAATCTGGTCTTTGCCTACATGTAAAATTCCTTGACTGAAATGCTCTCATTGTCTGAGATGTTTGTGAAAAAGCTGCCTGAGTGGAAGGTCTCTGAAACTGATCATTGTAAGAGAAAGAGGTCTGAGGTAAAATGCCTATTTGACCCACCAGTCCGGTCTATTGCTTCAGCCATGGCTATTGATGCAGAAATGTGTTCTACCCTTTCCTCTCAAGGAAGAATTTTCACTTTGAAATTTCATTCATTCTGGAAACACCCCTTGGGTAGGCTATATTTCCTCTTCATTCAGATGATGTCAGAGCCCGCCACCCATTTTAAAGCCTTAACATCTTCAACAGCCATATATCATATCGTGCCATTTATTTCAAAACTGTTCACAGACCAGAAGGAATATTTTCTCTTCATGGAGGCAATTGCAGGCTTGTAACTTCTTCATCTTCTGAAAACCATAGAATGAAGTTGGCATTATCATCTGCAGTTAGCTGTCAAATGCATTTAATGCTTTATCAGGAGAACTAGGAACAACACTACTCTCATCACTCCATGTCAGGAAAGTAGATTTGGGTTCTCCACCATGTAAGGCATTAACAGTATTCCTTCTGTCAGAAATGTAAAAATCAGGAGACCAGAGAATGGAATAAACAATATTTTGATGTAAACAGATTATCAAGATGAGTGGAATGACCGTCTGGTCACCCGGGGCGGGGGGGGGGGGTTTATTCAGTTAACACTTCCACCCCTTAAAGACAATGGTGTGCAATCAATGCATATAGGGCCTTTCAGGCGCGTTGCTAAGTGATACGCAGTGTCAATAGAAAAATGCCGGATGTACAGAGGACAGCTCCAGGCCCAAGAGAGATCAACACCCTCTGATGATATTTTAAACTTAATTCAGTGCCCGATGAAGATTGTGACAGGTTCCGTGGCCAGAGCAGAAAAGATGTTTGCACTTCAAAATCCGACTTCGTAAAGTTGCTCTGCTGTGTGCAAAGAGTGTTTAATTTGGTAACAAGTGAATCATGGCCCAAAGAGTAGTTGGTTCAAATAGGAAAAGGCACCCAGCAGGGGCATCCTGAATATTCATTTCTTTCAAGGCACAGCAGTCATTTTACAATCTCGGCATCAGTATCAGAGCTGATCATTTGTCTCAGATTGTCTATGCATTCTCTCATTTTTTCATCTCTAAAATCTATTTTAGGAACAGCCCCTGAAGCCATTTGCAACAGCTTCTTCAGAAATTCTAAAGAAAGGAAAGAAACTTGAATAGGATCACATCACCCCATACAACCATGAAAACCTATTTTGTGGGGCATTCTTGAAACCAGCCCAGAAGCTCTTAAGAGTTTTTTGTATTTATTTACCCATTTCTTTCTCTCCCTTCTCCCTCCCCTTGATGGATTTTTATATTCAAATGCAAAAGATTTCCATGTGCACTAAAGATCCATTTATGTATTGGTTTAGAAGATCATGCCATGATGCTGAGAAATGCAACTTTTTCATAAACAGATGTTTACAAATTCAGTCTTTGTACCAGGAAAAGCACTCTCATCACAAAAGGCCTATTTTCCAAATCTGGAGGCAAAACCCTTTTGAAAAAACCTCATGTCCCTAAAGTCTAGGAAGTCAAATACATCGTTCCTCAAAGCCACCAAACCTGTAAAATCTTTTCCTAGACACTGGTGGATCCTGCATGCATGCCCTGGGTTGCTGCTGACAACAAACCCTTGCTTGCACAGGCCCTCAAAGTTGTGTAGATGAGAGGGTGGTGAGGGACACAATCAATGTATTCAGTTCAGGACTCTCTATTCACCTAGTGGAACACAAGCTTTTTAAGAGCCCAAGTCACATAGTTTTCAGTGGGCAGGTTTGTCCTCCTTTGTCCTCAAGAGTTTGGTCTGTTTATTAAACCAATGAGAACCCCAGAGCATTTTGTCTAGTGGGCTAAAAACTCCAAAAGCAGAGTATATTAACACAGATTGAGAGGAGGGTGGGAGAGGGGCTGGTGTATTGACATTTTTCTTCCTGTCTTATCCACAAAGCTAATTTTATAGGGTTGTTCCTGTCATGTTTAAGCTACAGGTAGTAAGGGGGAGATGGAAGGCAGATAAAACCACACAATAGCATTCCCAGGCCTTGTTTCTTCGCCTCACTGAGGGTGGTTCTCTCTCACAGAGGCATATAGGCATTGTGAGGTAATGAAGTAACAGCATAGAAAAAAAGCCAACAAGTTACGACAATAATTGCATTGAGACCACCTGCCACCATCCTCCTACTATAGGTGACTCCCGATACCAGGATTCTGCAACAAAACCCAGGCAAACTTTTCCATAGTTTTAAAAGATGGAAAGATAGTATTTTGGGCCCTCGGTTAGTAATGTGAACGGGCATCTTACGAGAGGGTTATGTACAGGCCACAGATATTTTTGGATTAATGATCAGGCCTAACTCATGACTGAGTCTCTTTCTCATCATTGGAGCAAGAACAAGTGAATTCTGAGTGCTAAACAAAAGGAATTTCACTTATAAGAACTAGCTGTGGGGCCAAAAATATTTTTTGAAAGGCATGACAATGTTTAGGTATTAACTGAAGTTGTTAACAGAAAACTATCAGTTTCTCTACAAACATGAAAAAGTATGAATGGACCATAAAGTATTCCTTAAATTCCAATAAAATTAGTTAGGGCCTCACTCTTTAAACTTATTCCAATAGCAAAAACTGCTTTTCACATTTCTTCTGAACTTGCCCAAACCATCACACAGGAATCAATGACAATGCTTCAGTTGTGTCTGACCCCGGTACAACTGCCGAGCACTGTAGACTTGTAGTTTGAATAATGCTCTAACTTGGGGACATAGCCCAGACTTCCACATTTCTCTGTAGGTTAAAATATTTTCTCGGGGCGCCTGGGTGGCTCAGTCGGTTAAGCGACTGCCTTCGGCTCAGGTCATGATCCTGGAGTCCCGGGATCGAGTCCCGCATCGGGCTCCCTGCTCGGCGGGGATTCTGCTTCTCCCTCTGACCCTCCCCCCTCTCATGTGCTCTCCCTCATTCTCAAATGAATAAATAAAATTTAAAAAAAAAGAAAAAAAGAAAAAAAAAAAAAAGAATTGCTCCTAGGGGCGCCTGGGTGGCTCAGTCGGTTAAGCAACTGCCTTCGGCTCAGGTCATGATCCTGGAGTCCCGGAGATCGTGGATCGAGGCCCGCGTCGGGCTCCCTGCTCGGCGGGGAGTCTGCTTCTCCCTCTGACCCTCCTCCCTCTCATGCTCTCTGTCTCTCATTCTCTCTCTCGCAAATAAATAAATAAAATCTTTAAAAAATATATATATATATTCTGTGCGACCATTTGTGACAAAAATCCTAGTTACTGTATTATATGTATATGTATAAACATGCTGCTGCTCTCCCACCTTGGAAGGAAGAAGCATTTTCTACTTTTTCCCAGTAGTGGGGAAGTGTTTGTGCTAAGCCATTCACACTCTCCTTGTCCCTCTTGTGGCCAATAAGCTACACTGATAAACAGTCTGTGAAAGCAAAGAAATCCGCAGCTAAGGCGACAAGAACAAACGTTAACTAGGCCACACTGACAGGAGTCTAGGAGTTCAAAAGCTTTGCTGGCATGGGTGTTGCCTGGCAGAAACATTTGCTTAAGTCCAGCAATTTCAGCAGGTAAAACACTACAGCGAGCCATGGAACAACATACCTCAAAAGAAAACAGCCATAAAAAAAGCCAGAAATAGGACTGTTCAAGGTTTTCTATGTAAATTAGAGCCATGAGGACATACTAACTTACTAAACTGAAATATATATATATATATATATATATATTTTTTTTTTTTTTTTACTTTTATTTGCATTTATTTTATGCAGAATTTATCCTCCGGCCATAAGTTTTTGTTTTTTCAGTTTCTTCTGGGATATCTGTTTCTTCTATGCAACCTCCTCTTTTGGTTTAGGGATAGATAATCTGCTCTTTCCAGTAAGTATCATCTCGATGTGGCAGGGAGAGCTCATGTGCCCATGGGCTCTGTAAGTTCTGTGCTGCATCCTGGGGGCTTTGTTCGCCCGGACGTACTCCATGACCAGAGAAGTGACATCTAAACCCTTAAGTTCAGCATTACTCTCTGCCTTTTTAAGCATGTGCAGTAAAAAATCAGCATTCTTTTTGGGCCACTGACCCTGTGTCCGGCCCCACTGTCTGGCCAGGGCACCCCTACCAACTCTACCAGTGTCGTGACAGAACACGCATTGCTTCTACAAAGTGACATCTTTCAGATATTTGGTGGCTTTTCGGTAGGCACACCCTCGATGGCAGTTTCACATGTGTTCCTAAAGAGAACACGAACATTTGAACCTCTTGATTTGCATGATTTTGTAGGGTTTCCTGGGTTGAGTGAATAGCGATCAATTTTCTGAGATCACCTCAGGCTCCTTAGGGGAAGAGCTATACTTAACATACATTTGTTTTTTAATCTGCTTTCTCTTAGACAAGATCCATTGTAGATCTATGGTTCTCAACCCTGGCTGTACATTAGAAACTTTTAAAAATCTACAGATGCCCAGGCCCAACCCTCAGAATTTGTTTTAATTGGTCAGGGGCAGAGCCCAAGCCATGATAATGTTGATGTTCCCCAGAAAGTCCGGTGGTTAACGTTCCCCCGGTGAGCCAGGGTTGAGGGATAGAGTCATAGATAGTTAACTGAAGACAGGCACAGATGGAATAAGCAGAGTTTATGAGAGGAAAACCTAAAGTTAAGGACAACCATCCATTAGTTTTTCTTTTTCTATGAATGGAGAAACAAAGTATACTATTCAATCTAAGCAGAAGACATCTTGGTTTAGCTCTAGGATTGACATATTCCTAGCTGAACCCCAGTAACTTATATGATTGGAAAGAGACCCTCAGAAACTAGAAGGCAGGTACAGACATATTTAGAAGAAGTACTGCCTCATGGGAGATTCAAAACACTGCAAAAATGTAGATGAGGGAAGTAAGGACATCAGGAAAGGCATCCTCGAAGAGGTAACTCTTGAAATGGGCCTGGAGTGGAAAGATCCCTGGGAAGCAACTGTGGGTGGGGGAAAGGGAGCTGGTAAA
Organism: Mirounga leonina; assembly: GCF_011800145.1. Classification (NCBI taxonomy): domain Eukaryota; kingdom Metazoa; phylum Chordata; class Mammalia; order Carnivora; family Phocidae; genus Mirounga; species Mirounga leonina. The sequence goes on from NW_023270839.1 coordinate 34,949,352, forward strand.
GTACAAGCAGGGAATCCCTTTTCCAAAGCTCAGGACTCTTTTCATGAAAAGGAGAAAGTATTTCATCTTTTTTTTTTTTTCCTTTTTATTATTCTTCTCTGCTTCTAGACTAGGAAAAGTAATAAAAGCTAACAGCTAACATTTACTATTTATTGTATGCCAGACATTATTCTAAGAGCTTTTCACTTAAATTCTTTGCACTTAATTGTCAGAATATCTGTGTGGGGTGCCTGGGTGGCTCAGTCGTTAAGCAGCTGCCTTCAGCTCAGGTCATGATCCCAGGGTCCTGGGATCCCAGGGAGTCCTGCATCGGGCTCCCTGGTCAGCGGAGAGCCTGCTTCTCCCTCTCCCTCTCCCTCTCCCTCTGCCTGCCTCTCTGCCTACTTGTGCTCTCTATCTCTGTCAAATAAATAAATAAAATCTTAAAAAAAAAAAGAATATCTGTGTGAAGTAGATACTGCAATCACCCCCATTTTACAGAGAGGTGAAATAATGCACTCAAGATCACACAGCAACTGAATGGTCATTGTCTTAATCTCTCTGCTCTTCTGCCTCTTTCAGATCTTGTCATTGACTGAAGCCACCTCTTCCACCAGCAGCTCAGAGCTCACTGGTGATAGATGCTGTTGTCTGGGAGCTGGCCTACCTACCTTCTAAAATTGGCAATGCTCTGGAGTTGGAAAAAGATTGTAGACCCACCCAACTACAGTTCAGATGACATGCTGGGAGGCCCATGCTTCATCAGAACTCCACTGAGCACAGAAGTAGTTAAGTCCACAGCCTCTGCCCCTAGAGCTGTAGCCAGAGCAAGAGAAGCCTGACCTGTCATTTTCTCTGACCACCCCATCTCACCTTGCACAAGATCATACAGACGCTCCTTTTGCTTCTTTTTTTAATTATAGAGATATAGATGATGCCACTTTCCTTCTCTTTTGAAACTCTCTCTCAAGCAGCACGTTGTTATAAAGGTTTGAATACTGAGTAGTTTTGCCTAAGAAATCCAGACAAAGAGCATTTAGCAAATGTTTTAAGAATGCCCCAGAACATGGGAATGCAATAAGCCAGTGAAATCAACTTTTTCCTCTTTTCACTAAAACCAGTTAATTGAATAGATACTTATTGAACAACAACCATATACAGGGTTTCTAAGTAAGAAGAAAACACAACTACAAAAGTTACCAAAACAAAAGGCAAAGTGAGAAGTATCACAGGGAAAGTCCCAAAATGCTGTGGCCATTTGGAGGAAGATGAGAGGGAAGCAGGGATCCTATATGGCTTCCTGGAGGAGGTGGTACCTATTATAGGCCCTGAATCTGAAGGATGTCAATAAAAGCTGTGGGAGGAGTGAAGGGCAGTGAATTCTGCTGAGAGGAGAGATCTGAAACTGCTCCTGGTTGCAAGTCTTAAAGTACAGGGCCCTCAGGTGGCATGTGAAGCCCAAGAAGAACAAAGAAAATGTTTGCTGCCAACTTCCAAACTTGCACAGGCAGCAGAGTCGGGGGCAGGGAAGCTCTAAGGTCGTTCATACAAAGTAGCCAATTTACAGTTATGGTTACACTGGAGTCAATTAAAGTGTTTTATTAGCAGGAATTTGAATCTTTTACCTTCATTAACATTTAACAGTAAATGGGAGAAAAAAGGTAAATAAAATATTATCTGGCTTTTTAAAGGTCATTTCAGATTGAGCATTATAAAGTGTGAGCTGGGGAAGGGTGGGGACGGCCCTTTCTGTGGATTTATTACATGGGGCCCGCTATACCTATAGATCTCTGGAGAGATCTCATAGCACCAGCAGCAGGAGAACATCTCTTGGCAGGTGAGGTGCTCAAAGGTGCATTCATTAGAGGCAGCACATCTGGGGCAGGAGGAGGGACGAGGGAGACCTGACATGTGAGAATGAATATTTTGCTTCAGATCTCAGATTGTAAATGATTTGGGGTATGCAGCTCTTAATAATTACTCCCATGATCAACATCTGCTTTTTAACAACCCTAGGCTATCAACCCAAATTGATTAAATGACATACCTAATCATTCCCCCAAAGGAAAGAAGCACAAAGCAAGCCCTGTACCCAGGTCTCAAAGAGTCCCCAAGAGGGCCTTGGGGAAGCCCCCGTCACAGGAGGCAGGCTATGTTCATGCCCCAGGCCTGCTGTTATTGGAAACCAGAAGCAGAAATATACTTTGGCAAGAATATAAATGTTCAACCTGAAAAGAAACTCCTTTTATTTTTTAAATTTTCAAAATGTAGAACCATGGGAAATTAGAAAGCCATCCAAAAGCTGTCCAGTTAATATTTCAACCCAACTTGTCATCCTTGGAGATGATAAGACCTAATGTGTCTTATCATCAAGCATCATCTGACCCTGGGAAGGCCTCAGGAAGCGAAAATGTTCCCACTGCTGGAGAAAGAACTTTCTTGAAATTCTTTATCAGAATGGGTAGACTAGAAGGAGAAGACCCACTCCTTCCATGATAGGGTTTCTAAAGGTTTTAGTGACGGCTGTCCTCCTCAACCTAGGTGAAGGAATGGGTGGAGAGAGATACAAAACCCTCACCGATGAGAAGTTTCCCTTTTGAGGCAGTAATAGAAACACAGTCTCACTCAAATTAGTGAGCTACTGGGTTAAATCTCCTTTCACTGCCTTCATCATTAGGGCATTTGACTTTACTGCATCTGAAAATAGGGGAGAAATGAAATCACAGCAAAATAAATATTTCTTAATTTTAAATAAATATTGCTAATCATAGTGATTGTGTTCAGAGCACAATGCAAATATATAAATACAAAGACTAAAATTGGAAGGAAAAAAGGTTATTTACATACATAAATACAAATCAAAAATCCGATTTTAATGTGCTAAAAGCATCTGGTCTAGTTCTCTAAATGTCAAAGGCTACTGCTCGCTGTCCCTCCAGCACTACCCCAATTAACAGCTGAGGAGATGGCCTTTCATTTCTCCAAATCTGAAGGTAAATATCAAGGACTTCAGTGCAAAAAATGATGAGGACCTTTTCCTGTTCCATTTAACAACTTTATTTTGCATCTGATCTAGCAAAGCAATATAAAATGGCTTCTGGAAGGAAGTGGCAAACCAGAGCTCTAAAAAGCCTTCCCCATAAGCTCTTCCACTTCATTCCATTTCCTTTTCTGATTGTACAATATACATAAGCGACTTCTCACCCACCAAAGAAGTCTGGGGATATCATTGAGCCTGAAAGATCTTCAGCACCAAGGTGTACAAGGTCACAGTAAGAGGCGGGGGGAGACTGGGACCATTTTCTATGTCATGAAGAGAAGCCAACATTCTCTATGATGCATGTAGATACAGGTGCTATTATCCAAAAAAGTTGTCATATTGGGCTCCTGATAACCACTGAAATAATCTCCTTTTTAAAAATTATATTGAACACATAGAAATCAAGCACTGTGTTTTTGCCTTAGTGAATGTCATCCCATTTCAGTTCTACAAGAATGGTGTGCAGTGGGTGGTTTTATCTCAAATGCAGAGGATGAAGCTGGGCTCAGAGACAGAATGCAGTCTGCTCTGGCCCCTGTTGTTATACCAGCCTATATCTTCTTCCAATCAATCTATTCTCTCATGAAGGTAATCTGGAACTAAATAAATGAAACGACCATTTATTCCTACCAACACAACAATGCTTTCTACCCACTCTGGGTGAGTAACACGGACTCACTGAGAGCCAGCTCCAGAAGGGACCCTGGAGATCTGGGAGCTTCCCTCAAGGAACATGCTGAATGGGGAGAGAGGCCGGTGGCCTAACAATGACTGGGAGTTCTGTCGCATGCAATGAAGAATTGCACTGCCCCGCTGAGAAATGCCCACCCCTCTATTTTCTGACTGGTGAAGAAACTAAGGCTCATAACTGAATCTTAGGAGTCAAGCTCTCAACTCCCAGTTCAGAGACAGCCACTGTGTTTTCAGTTGAGAAATAGAGAAGCAAAAAAATGAGAGAGAGAGATAGAGAAGCAATATATTAGAAATATATAGATATCTTATGTTGTTTCTGCTTTCCTGCACAACCCACCTCTGTTTACCAGCTCTGCAAAGGCCGATGGCTGTTCCCTGCACCTCTGCCTTCTTCTTTAGGCAAATATAATGAGCCTAAAGCAATTCACACATTTCTTTTCCTGTCCCCTCAGGTAAAGGGTTCTTCCCTACTACCTGAATTCAGCAGGAAACTTCAAATTATTCAAGAAAGATGTTCTGATTCAACCAACACCTACTGGATGCTTCGCATATGCCAGGCATTGAGTTTGGTGCTTGTCAATATATTATTTCATTTAAGTGTAACTCAACACTATAACATGGGTACTAAGTCCATTTTACAGATTAAAAAACTGAGGTTTTGTTGGTTTATGTAAATTTCTCAAGGGCTCATGCCTAGTGGCTGACCTAATGTCAGACCTAGGTGTCTCATCTACCACCATCTACCGTCACTCAGTTTCCTCTACCTCTCAGTTCCATCACATCTTTGCATCAATCACCTCCTCCTCAAAAAAGAGATAATCACAGGAAGTACCTTTCAAAGGTTAAGATTCTATCAGGTAGGTGAGTTCTCAAGAGATGTGAGTAAAAGAAAGACTCATTGAGACAGAATTTCTAAGAACTCTGGCCACATTTCTAGGTGAAAATGGCAGATTTATGTGTATACACATGTTATTCATTTGCCAAAGAAAAGAAACACGTCCATGGTGAACTGAAAGCTCCTGAGATAGTTGGGCACAGAGGAAAAAAAAAAATCAATGATGAAAGCTCATAGCCATTTACAAAAACATAATCTCATATACACATGCAAACACACACATGGTATAAACACACTGAAATGGTTACCTGTGAAAGCATGCTAGGGAATCAGAATAGGAAATAAAAGAATAAATAATATAAGAGAACTATGATTAACACAATGATCTACTCCTGAGGTTAACATTTTTTAAAGTTTATGGCAATTTAAAAATAAAGTTTATGAAAAAGATTGCCAATAAACATGATAAAATTCCCAAACCCAATGAGATGTGACTGTAGGTATGAAATTAGCAAGAAAAGGGAGAGAAGATGAACTTGCTAAAAGGGGTATCTTCTTTAGGAATTTCATAATTATGGGCTCTTGCTGTTCAGTAATTGCAAGAAAACCAGCCTGGCTCCAGCCCCCTTGCCTGCTGGGAGGGCAAGACAGAATTATGGACTCACATGAAGGATGGACACTGGTGGATAGCACCCATCAGAGTGCATAACAGGTCTGAGGATCCAGGTCAGAGACGGCCACCCCAGTTTAGGCTGCATGTAATTAAAAGGTGTGCATGGAGTAAAAACTGACCCTCACCACCTTGGGCATGTCATGAGGCTGCTTATTTGAGGCAAAATTCTTTATTGTTTTTCCTTTGTTCTTTTGGTTTTAAAATAATATACAGAAATCATGTAACTTGACCAAATAAAAAATAAATATCATAACATCTGGCCAGTGTTTAAAGTCCAAAGGCTTTTAGCGACTGTGTAGTGAGAGTACATACACATACACACAGAGGCAGAACAAATACTCTGATGAATAAAAATATGAATTTGAGGGCAAATGAGGCATGAAACATATTGGCCAATAAACAACACAGAAGAAGGCCATATTAAATTTTTTTTTAATCTAACCAGACTGGGAAGCATTTGAGCCAGAATACCCACCAAGACAAGACTTTCAAGGAAGTTGCATTTTCTAACAAGTACAGAAGACTGGTGTTTTTTTATTTGTTGTAACTCAGACATAAAGAAGCCTAGGATCTTACTGGACTGTGATTTTGAAGGTGAGACTGTGAAGGTTTAACATATCTAAAAACACATCAGTGAACTATCATGAAAAAATAAAATATGCCTAAAATATTTCTGTACTCAAACAGCTCTTTTTTTGAAAAGTGCCTCATCCAGGAGGCCCTTATGTTCATGAAGTCCTTTTTAATCCACAGAGCTCCTTCAAAACCATTTTGCAAAGTGGAAAGTACAGGTATTATTTGCTGGATGAGGAAATCAGAACAGAAAGTTCAGGTGATTTTCTCGAGCTCTTATGGTCAGAGATAGGATAGTCCAACTAGGATCTGGCATGTCAGACTCCTAATGTGGTACAGCCCTGCCAATCTGCCAGTCCTGTGAAATGTGCACTGTTTGGCCCCTGCTATGCAAAGCTGATTTCAGGAGGCCGCTTTGTACCAACACATCCCATATCAACCATCCGTTTCTCAAGGGAGGCAGGATGTTGTGGCGGCTGAGAGCTAGACAGGCCTGGGTGCAAATCCTAGCTCTATGAGATACCTGCTATGGGGCTTTGGAATGTTGCTGGCCTCTGTAAAACTGAGCTTTCTCTTCAGTAGTGATGATAATTACTGCCTTCCAAAGCCCTAAGCATAAAAAAGGCCTTGGCCCACAGTAAGCATTATTACAATTTCTCCTCCACAGTATGCAAAGGTAAAGAAGGAGAAGCATAAACTTTCAGGGCATGATCAGAAGAGGTCGTGCACAGGGCAGCCTGGGGCTTCCTAGTCAAGTCTCAAATAGAACCTCAAACAGAAGGACCTAGGAATGCAGACTTTTCCGTGCATGGAATTTATCACAACCAAAAGAACAATGAGAATAAATGTCTTAGAGAATCTTTCACCCCACCCCCAACCCACCACATGCACACCCAGAAGCACTGTGGGTCGAAAGAAAACGGATTCTTTCAAGATTCCCAGACCAGTCTGTGCAAAGTGAAAAGGTTTCCAGCCCCTGTCGGTTCTGAGAAATACCTGAGCCTTGCAAGGCTGAGGTCACCTGAAGCTCCTCGGGGGGCTCTCTGTCTGCACTAATTAGACAAAGCAATATTGTTTGAAAGCATTCCCTTCATCTGTCTTCCAACCTCTCTTTGCTCCAGGATTTGGGTGTTCGCAGGCCCAGGCCACACAGCCTGCCAGCCCTTCAAAGGCGGGAATAAACACAAGCTCACCAAACAGGTGGTGATGAGAGACGTGCCCAGACTGCCTTGGCCGTTCCGCTCTGCACCTTCACTTTCATTATCTTCATCATTTGTCAAGCAGAGGCAGGCTGGTGAGCCAGGGCTTCCAAACCTTCAAAAGGAAATACTGACTAAACGACCATGCTGCTGCTTCGATGACCTCCTCTTTACCTGCTAGATACCCACAGGGACTCACATTCTCAAAAGACGAGTCATCGTTAGACTTTGCTCACTGACATCCAGAGGCCCAAGGGAGAGCAAGAGAAATGAAGGGCCAGTCTTAGGAGGAGTTATGAACTGCACCAAGAAACTGGAAAATGCAAAATTAACTTTCAAGGGTCAGAACATACAGACAGGACCAATTCACTCAGAACCTGAGAGAAACATAGTCTTTATGATGATGAAGGAGTCCAAAATTCCCCAAGAAATTGGCTCCTAACCTCACTTCTTTGGAGAGCTCAGGTTTTCCCTATATACCCCCAAAACTCCTCTTGGAATTTTAGGAAAAGAGTCCCTAAACTGAAAGAGGGACAAAATGAAGTTTTTACAGTGTTGGCTCAGCTAATAGGCTTGTTGAAGTAGAAAAGAGTTTTTGCATGGAATGAGGAGGAAAGAAGGAAGTAAAGGGGTTGGGGTGGGGAGGGAAGGCGGTATTTTGTTTTTCTCCTTCCATAGTGGGAGAGGGCTGACCAGAAGTTGGAAGGTACATTGTTGTGGTGCCACAAATTTTGCAGCCCTGGGTGTTCCCAAAAAGTGCCCATAAACCTGAGCTCACATCTCGAGGTGGATCACAAGCCAGAAGGCTAAGACCTGAGCAGAGTTTAGGCCTCTTATCCCCATTCACTCTTCTTCCTGGTCTTCTATAACTCTCTTCCAGAAGTTTCCTGGAGAAGCTCTCCCAGCCACTCTCTTAACTACACTACTCCCATCCCCAAGTCACCTCAACATATGCCCCTCTTTGAGGAACAGAACTATAACTGGTTCCAAAACTGTTTCTATTCCCAGATAAGATACGACTGAAGGCAGAATATGAGCTTCCTACATGTGTGGATATTCCAGCACAGTGATTATATTTAAGGTTTTTTCCCTAACAGTAAAAGTTTCATTTATCTTTAAAGGTAACCTCGACAGGTCTACTCAAATAAATGAATATTTCCCTCTTGACAAATGCATCTCCCCACAATGCATCTGCATGACCATCTCATCTAAAAAATACAGAGGCTAACATGATTTTGACGCTAACCATCATTGAGAAACTCTCAGGGCTTTTTTTTTTTTTTTTTTTTGAGGGGTGTGAATAGGCATCTTCTTGTTCCTCACAAATTGGTCTCTAGCCTGAATGAGAAATGCAGGAAAGCACAGAGGTGTAAAGGCATGGCATGCGGAGGAAGACTAGGCTGTTTCTATTCAGCTGGAGCTCAGAGAAGGGCCACGGGGATCAGCACAAGATGAGGTAAGGAAGGCAAGCAGAGTTCATATTGGGAGGGTCTCCACACATTTTCTTTCCTACAATGGGAAGCCATCTAAGATATTTAAGTAGGTAATCCATGGGATTTGTATTTCAGTTCTGTGATAGTTTGTGGAGATCCTAGAAAAAGGAGAACCTAAAGAGAGAAGGAGTCAATTCTTCATTCATGAAGCAGACACTGAGTGCCTGCAATATGCCAGGCACTGTGCCAGGCACTGTGAGTCCAGTAATGAATGAAGTCAACACCATTACTATCCTGGAGCTTGCAGTCGACCAGCATGTGGCGATGGCACTGGACAGCACTGAAGGACCCAGATGCATTTATGATGTGCATGGGGAATGTTCTCAACACAGTGAATTTGAGATGTTTGTGAAAGAGCCACATGGGTAGGTACAAGGAGGCCTAGAGTCGGATATGCATTCCTACAAATTTAAACAGGAATAGAATTTCTTTTCTTTTCTTTTTTTTTTAAAGATTTTATTTATTTATTTGAGAGAGAGAGAATGAGAGAGAGCACATGAGAGGGGGGAGGGTCAGAGGGAGAAGCAGACTCCCTGCCGAGCAGGGAGCCAGATGCGGGACTCGATCCAGGGACTCCAGGATCATGACCTGAGCTGAAGGTAGTCGCTTAACCAACTGAGCCACCCAGGCGCCCCAGGAATAGAATTTCTAAAAGTCATTTCATCTGAAGAAAGTCTGCTTTCCTAATCATCATCTGTGGGTTTCTACTGAGAAGAGAACATTTCCCTTGAAGTTTTCCTTGTCAAACTGAGAGGTGAGTAACTTGCCCAAGTAATAGTGCAATTAAGTGGCAAAGTCCCAGGGTTAAACCCAGGCCTGTGGGGCCAGGGTATGCCCTCAAAGAGCTGGGTACAGAATAAAAGGTCTGGAGCACAAGCCCCAGGCCTGAATTCCAATTGTGGGACTCAGGCACCACTCCCCTTTTCTACATAGAAGTTGATTATTGCTGCCCAACGTTGTACAAAAGTCAAGGGAGAGCAGACATAAAACAGACCCGAAACAAACTCTCAGTGGGTCTTCCTCTTCTATAAAAGCAACCCTGACCATCAAACCACTAGCCATCTTTCCTACATCCCTTCTAGAGGCCAAAAACCCCTTACCTACAGAAACCAGCTCTGCTTCATTAACATTTCTTTCAGTGTCATTTACATATTTTATTCCACCCTCTCTAATTCAGCAGATCCTTCCTCTCACCCCATTCTGTTCTCAGAGTTTGCTAGTTCTTAGCAAAAATAACAGATTTACTGCTTCAGTTCCCACAATGCACACGTATTTATTAGGTCCTGCCTTAAAGCAAATTCAAACATCTTCTATGATCATTTTTTCCAAGTGTCAGAGATCTGGCAATCCAACTTCGGGATGACTCTTAACATATAGTCTACCATCTGGAGCTGGCTACCCGTAAGTTGTAATATTTCAGTGCCTTCCAGGTACTCTATATGACCCGCTAATTATCTGTCAAAATGTAGGCATCAGACACAAATCAAATAAGTGAAAAGAACTTGATCTAATCTCTGTTTTTTCCAGTTTCTGAGTCTCTGAATACCACATACATCAAACCTACGTCTTGCTCTGGGACAGCACATACATTAATGCATTCCCCAAAGCCCACAATTCTACGCAAAGAACTGTTTCCTTTGCTGCTGAGATTAATAAGCTGGTTCTCTTTCCTTGCCTGAAAATGTCTGAACAATGTACGGCTCACCTAGCCCCCTCCTTTTCCTGAGGGCATGTTGCAATGCCATGATATGAAGGTCTCTAGAACTTGAGTATAGCACTCTGCCCATGAGGAGAAAACTCGGGCTTAGAGGCAACTCTTGACAAGGCTATCTGATTTAATTTGTCCTCTCCTTTGTGGACAAATGTCCAAGGAGACAAGAGCCACCATAGCATTTAGCTTTTATTTCCCTTCCTGAATTCCAGGAAGAAGTCCTAAACTTTTGACAAGCAAACCAACTTCAATTATGTGGGAGATACGTACTCATAAATTCATTCAACCAGTATTTATTGAGCACTTACTATGTACCAGGTCCTGTGCTAAAATAGAGTGTAAACAAAAAACATGCTATTCTATGGTGACTAACATTAATTCCTGAAGATTTTATATACTATCAGTGGCCTTTATTTGATGGGTGTTTGGTGTAATCAACCCAAATCGTCAATATTAAAAGGAATTCAGCAATTTTTTAAAAAGTGTACTCTTATATTCCCATGGTGCTTTAGGACAGGGATTTTTGTCTGTACTATTCAGGTGGTATCCCTAGCATCTTGAACAGTGTCTGAAACATAGTAAGTACTCAATAAATACTGAACAAATGAATAATGCTCTTGACCCACAGAGAAGAAGGCAATTATCTTCCATATCCCTTAACCAAATAAGTACTTGGGGAATACTAGCACCATCTTCTAACCAACAAACTTAGGAGTAGGTCTACTTTGTAGTCATTGGAAAAGATGTTTCAATGACATTGACTATGATATCTAGCTGTGTGGAAAAGCAGGTTACAAAGCAATACATTCAGTGTAAGCCCATTTTTAAGCCAAAATGTAAATTATGGCTCTTCTGGGTGATGGGCTTTGGGGTAGTTCTTATTTTTCTTCTGTGTATTTTCAGTATTATCTAAATTCCCTGCAATGCACATTTAAAAATATTACTCTAAAAGAAAGTTCATAATCCAAATTTTGATCTGATTTTATCTTCAGTTTGCATTTAGAATCTACTCAAGGCCTTCCATCTAGCTAGAAATTGCAAAAACTCTATTGTAGGAGGTAAGACAGAATGATGAAGTTCCTAACAGAGGCTGATATTTCATACCAGGCCTGGAGAGAAGAGAGGTGGCCCTAAGAATCATCAGATAATGACCAATCAGTGACCTGTGTCAAAGAGCTAATTATGCCAGTTATAACTCTGGGAAGGTCACCTACAGAAATAGGAAAGGTATGAGCACAGAAAAGACAATGCTCCAAAGATGAAAAGAGATCTTCTTGAAATCCAGGAGAATAATGCCACCAAAATCCTTTTAACAGTAATCAGCTATATTTCATTGGTTTCCCAAAACAGACTTTTCCTTTTTTTTTTTTTTTTTTTTTAATTTTCTTTATTTGAGAGAGAGAGAGAGAGAGAGTGAGCACAAGTGGGCAGAGGGTCAGAGGAAGAGGGAGAAACAGACTCACTGCTGATCAGGGAGCCCGATGCGGGACTTGATCCCAGGACCCTGGGATCGTGACCTGAGCCAAAGGCAGTTACTTAACCACTGAGCCACCCAGGTGTCCCAAAACAGACTTTTCCTAAACAAGATCAGGAATGTAAAGCCAATTTTTTTTAAAATTGCTATTCTTTCTCTTTTTTCTCCACTTTCTCACCTAGGAAAAAGGTTAACTAAGATTTCAAAGCTTAGCCTAGCTGCAGCTTCTCTGGAGTTTGGCAGCTGTTGGGTTTTGGTGTGTGAGTGCCAGTTATTTGCTCTGCCAGCAATGTGTTAGGATAATCACCCACTGAAGGATTTCAACACATTACATTTCCCCAGAAGCCTTTGTCTAACAAGGTAATTTATGACCTGTTCAGGAATCTGGTCTTTACAAAACAATAAATTCACACTTGCACTGGACTTCAAAGCTGCTATTATGAGCCTCGGTAGCAGAAGGCATCCTGTAGCTCAGAGCCAGATCAACAGATAAGTGAGTCTATAATGCTCTCTTTCAGGCAGGCTGCAAAGGGGACAAGGCTGACAGCCACTGCAGCAGCATTTGGCTATTCTTGCAAAATCTGACCCTAAAACTGGGTCCTCTTGACAATGTTAAAATCATTTCACTCACTCTACAGAATGTAAGATCTATAGGATTTAGGAGGTTGACAAGGAACCAGGTGTTCCCGGGCAGCTACTCCTGCCCTTGGTAAAATCTCACTGGAATGTTAACAGAAGCCCAGTCCTCCAACCCTGTAGCCAACCTAAGCCCAAAAAGCCACTTTCTGGAAAGGGGGGCATAAGCTTCTCATTGTCTCCAACTGTTTCAACAGGTTCTTGAAGCCAAGGGCATTTTTTCTTTTTTTGAAGTATAGTTAACATACAATGTTATATTAGTTTCAGGTATATAATATAGTGATTCAACAATTCTGTCTATTACTCATTGCTCATCAAGATGAGTGTACTCTTAATCCCCATCACCTATTTCACCCATCCCTCCACCCACCCCCCTCTGGTAACCACCAGTTTGTTCTCTGCTTTTAAGAGTCTGGTTTGTTTTTTGTTTGTTTCTTTCTCTCTCTCTTTCTCTTTTTGTTTGTTTGTTTGTTTGGTCTTTTTCTTGGTTCGTTTATTTTGTTTCTTAAATTCCACATTAGTGAAATCAGATGGTATTTGTCTTTCTCTGACAGACTTATTTCACTTAGCATTATACCCTCTAGGTCCACCCATGTTTCATTCTTTTTATGGCTGAGTAATATTCCATTGTGTATACATATACACCACATCTTCTTTATCCATTCATCTACACATGGACACTTGGGTTGCTTCTATATCTTGGCTATTATAAATAATGCTGCAATAAAAATAGGGGTAAAGCCAAGGACATCTTGCCCATGCACAAATCCTATGCCAGGTTTTTCAGAGCGTGGTCTGTATCCTGCTTACACGAGAATCACCTCAGATGCTGGTTTAAAAAACACAAGTGCCTGGACCCCACTTTGGACCTTTTGTATCAGCTCCCAGCTGCTGGGCCTCAGAACTGGCATCTTTAACAGTCCACGTGATTCTTACACACACTAAAATTTAAGAAACACTGGGGAGGATGTAGTAGATCAAACTAAGAGTTTAAGCCTGGGGGCCTTGGGATGAGCAAGATCCAGATTCAAATCTACAAGCCACAATTTATTAGCTGTGTGATCTTGGACAAGTGTCTGAATCTTTCTGAACTTTGGTATACTGATATGTGAAAAGAAAGAAATGTCTCCTAGTTCTGTAGTACGGAGTAGCTTCTGGCTTTGAAGATATGCCCTGCCTTTCCCTTGAGACTTCTTATGGCTCTTTTTTTTTGGTGTCTGGCCTCTGCCTACAGCTTCCCTGTTGCAGTTTGCCTGGACATAGTAAGCTATCAGGTTTACCATTCCAAGCAGCTCCCCATATTACAGTTCCCATGAAAATACAGGTCTTCTGTTTAAGACACAGGACGCATAATGCAGCTATACTATTGTCATTTCTTTTTCCATTTTTTAAGCAGAACCCATTTTTCCCAATGCTATCTTTCATAGAACTTTAATTCATTAATCAGATATTTTTTAAAAGCAGTAGCTCTAAAGGACAGTGGGAAAGGTTTCAATTTGGAGTCCACTTGTCCCCTCCACCCCACCTCAAAGGCCCCTCAAGTCCTCAGCTGGGAGAAGTACGTCTGGAGGTGAGGCAGAGAGGCGGGAAGAAGAGAGTGAGGAGTCACATGGTGCCAAGATGATATAGAAGCTGGTGGTATCAGTACCCACACTGGGTGCACAGAACAGGGAACAAGTTTGCAGAGAGAACAGAATGAGCTCTGTTCCTGATATATTTAGCTTGAGGTAACGTGGTGACCAGATGAGGACACTTAGCAAGGCACTTGGAAATTCACACCTAGAATTGCAGGAAGAGATCCAAGCAGAGATAGAGAGCTGCTTCTTACTTCTCTCTAAATCAGTGGTTCCCAAACATGCTGTACCTTGGAATCACCTGGGAGCTTTAAAAAGAATTTATGCCTGGGTCCCACCTCCAGAGATTCTGATGTAATTGGTCTGTTGTGGCTGGATATTCAGGAATTTTAATCTCCCCAGGGGATTCCAGTGTTCAGCTAAGTTTGGTAACCACTGCTTTCGGTGGAAAAGAAAAGATTTGGTCCTCATTTAAGCATAACTGTGCACATGTAGGAAGCTTTATTCAACATCCACACCCTTGGAATTATATTTAAAAAGGCAGAAATCCAAATGTTAATTACGATTTGTACAGGTGACCCTTGAACAGTGGGGAGGTTGGGGGCCGTCAACACTCCCTTTCCCCCATGCAGTAAAAAATCCGAGTATAACTTTTGACGCCCCAAAACTTTACTAATAGCCTACTGTTGACTGGAAGCCTTACCGATAACATAAACAATTAACATATATTTTGTATGTCATATGTATCGTATACTGTATTCTTACAATAAAGTAAGCTAGGGAAAAAAAGAACAGAGAAAATACATTTGCAGTATTATACGTGTATTTATTGAAAAAAAAATCTCCATATAAGTGGATCTGTGGGGTTCAAAGCCCTGTTGTTTGAGGGTCAGCTGTATTAGTTTCCTGAGGCTGCTGCAACAAATTATCACAAATTTGGTGTCTCAAAACAACAGAAATTTATTCTCACACTTCGAAAGTCTGAAATCAGTATCACTGGGTGGAAATCAAGGTGACACAAAGACCACACTCTCTCAAGAGGCTCAGGAGGAGAATCTGTTCCTTGCCCCTCCAACTTCTGGTGGCTGCCAATATTTTTGGCTTCCTTGTGATCACATCCTTTCAATCTCTACCTCTGTGATCACACTGCCTTCTCTTTTTCTGTGTGCAAATCTCCCTCTGCCTCTTATAAGGAAATAATAGGATTGCATTTAGAACCCACCTGGAAAATTCGGGATAATCTCCTGATCTCAAGATCCTTGATTTAATCACACCTGCAATGTCCTTTTTACCATATTCGGTAATGTTCACAGGTTCCAGGGATTAGGACCTAGTATCACTGAGGGACTATTTAATCTACCAAGGTCAGCCCTCAAGGATTCGCATTCCTCCCACATGCAAAATAAATTCACCCCCATCTTACTAGCCTCTAAAGTCTCAAGCCATTAATGGTACTAGCTCATATCCAAAATCACATCTGGGTGTGAGTCCAGCTGTCATTTACTACCTGGTGAACTTGGCATCACATTTAGCTTGCCTGAGCCTCAGTTTCTTCCCAGGTAGAATGAAGATAATGACAGCACCAATTTCAATGAGGTTTATATAGTTTATATGAGATAATATCTGTAAAATATTTATTTAGAACTGGGCTCGTTGCTAGCAGATCAAAAATATTGGCAACTGTCTTAGTTTGTTCAGGCTACCACAACAAAGTACCAAAGACTCAGTGGCTTATAAATGACAGAATTTATCACTCACAGTTCTGGAGGCTGGAAGAGCAAGATCAGGGTGCCAACATGGTTAGGTTGTGGTGGGAGCCCTCTTCCAGGCTGCAGATGGCTCACTGTGTCCTAACATGGCAGAAGGAGAGCTCTCTCAGTTCCTTTTATAAAGGCGCTATTCCCATTGAAGAGGGCTCTACCCTCAAGACCTAATCACCTCCCAAAACCTCACCTCCTAAAATCATCACTATGGGGGTTAGTATTTCAACATATCCATTTTGAGGGGCCATAAACATTGAGTCCATTATAGTAATGCTGATTAATAATGGCAAACCTTATGAATGTTATCCCAAGAACTGAGGCCCACAACAGGTTATGTGATGAGCTGGTGGGTTTGTAACTAATACTACTAATATCAGCTAAAGATTATGTAGCTCTTTCTCCCAGGCACTATTCTATGTGTTTTACAGATATTGACTCATTTGGCTTTCGGAAATAACCGTCTGAGGTAGATACTATTATTATTCTTATGTTACAGATGGACAGTGAGAGAGAAGTTAATCCCAGGTCACACAGCTAATAAGTGGGGGAGCCAGGAATTAAACCCAGGCAGACTAGCTCCACTGTCCTTGCTTACAGTCACTATATCATCGCAGCTTTCACTATAAAAGGGGTAAGTTGTGACACAGCAACCTGTCCAGTCTTAAAGGTAACTTCTGTGATTTCTGGCTAGCGGATTTCTAAAGCCCATCCCAGCTTTAGCATCTTAAGTACAGCCAAGGAGAAATTTCTGACTTCCTCATTTGTCCCTGGATAGGAGAAATTCAGACTTCAGTGGTTCCAGCTGTCAACCTCCTGCAGCCTTTGGGCAAAGGAACACCCTGACAAGTCCACGCGGTTAACACTGGCACTAACCACGTGGTTGCCAGATTAGTGAGAGCTCGTGAACAGGAATCAGGACGGTCTGGGATTCCCACCCAAAGCCAGGCTGCAGAGGCCTCTAAGGTTGTTCTTTGGCCAGGACGTGGTTGCAAAGTTTACACTTAAAAGTCCATTTAAGAGGATTTAAAAGAAACAACAGCAGAAGCAGGTGGAGTAGAAGTGACCTAGTCACCTTTTGCCCTTAGTGCTGCATCGACAGCTGGGAAGAACAGGGCAAGCCAGCAATACTGGATCATAAAGCCCCGTAACTCCCAGCCGGCGGTGGCTCTGAACAGAGTGCCTGCCAGGGATTCTGCTCTGTAGCAGTGATCCACAATGAGGGAGAGAACTGCAGCTGGGACTCAGAGCAGACATGGATGGGAGCAGTTCATGTCAGTAGTTGAAAATCACCGGCAAAGGTGATTTGACCACTTCATTGCCAAACTGAAGAGGTCTCTTCAGAGTCCAGTTTAAGCACGTTGCTTTTAGGGGTCTCAGGTTTGATGAGGGGCAACAAGTTTCGCAGAGAATTAAAGATTAGCTGCCTACAACATTGGTTTTCTTTAAGCAGTTCAACTGCCCATCTTAGTTGCTTTATTAAGTTTATATCCTGAGCTATCCTTCATGGGAAAGTGAGATCATAAGAACAAATAGAAGTGGCAAGGGAAGGAGACTTATAGATAATTCCTGATTCAAAACCAGGAATATGTAGGGATGCCTGGGTGGCTCAGCTGGTTAAGCATCCATCCGCCTTCTGCTCAGACCATGATTCCGGGGTCCTGGGATCGAGCCCCTCAACGAGCCCCACATCGGGCTCCCTTCAGGGAGTCTGCTTCTTCCTCTCCCTCGGCCCCTCCCTCTGCTTGTGTTCTCTCTCTCACTCACTCACTCTCTCTCTCAAATACATAAAAATCTTTTTAAAAAATCAGGAATATTTAGATTTGAAAAGAAAATATGATGTCATCTATTTTGATATAAAGTGCCAAATTCAAATGAATTACTGTTCTTTAGTAACCCTGCCCCTCCCCTCACACCAAAGGAAAAAATATTGCATGTTATCCTATCTTTTTCCAAAAAGAGATTTTGGATAATATTCTAAATGCTTTTTAAAAGCCACTGGCGGGCGTCTGGGTGGCTCAGTTGGTTAAGCATCTGCCTTCGGCTTGGTCATGATCCTGAGGTCCTGGACTCGAGGCCTGCAAGCCCCACATCGGGCTCGCTGCTCAGCGGGGAGTGTGCTTCTCCCTCTCCCTCTGTTCTTCCCCCCTGCTCATGCTCGCGCTCTCTCTCTCAAATAAATAAATAAAATCTCTAAAAAAAATTAAAAGCCACTGGCTACTTTATATCTAGGATTATAATTAGGGTGACTGGTCATTGCTATTTGCCTGGGACTGAGGTAAACTTTCAGTGCTAAAACCAGGAAAGTCCCAAGCCAACCAGGGCAGTAGGCCACCTTAATTATAGAGGAAGTAAAAGATAGTAATATGTAAGGAGTGAGATCACACACTGGTGTCATATTTCATATTGACTTTTCTGTTTACTACTCAAGTTACTCAACTACTTAATATCACAAATAAAGTCAAAGTTTATGGGCCATTTCTGATACCTCTTCCAAAATTGCCAACCTTTGTTGTAGAGAATCCTTCACCCATCCCCATCTACTCTCCTGTATCAGGGTCATGTCAGTTCACAAAACGGCGACCACAGTATTATGTTACTAATAAGAGTAAGAAAATTAGGCCATTTATCCCATTTCAAACCAAGAATGTCTTTTCACAGAAATCACCGTCTTAGATTTACTTTTACAACTTAGTCTTTTGAAAAACACTATCCATTTTCCTCAAATTTACTCAACTGAATCTATTCATAAAAAGGGCTATTTTGATACGTTGGCCTGCCACACCATTGCTCACACTCATGTACACACACACACGCAGACATCTGAAACCTGTTTTAAAGAGAACAAGTTTAAACAGATTTAACCTGTGATATATTAGAAAGAACACAAGCTCAGGAATCAGACTAATCTGATAGAGGGAATGCCTAATGCTTCCTGAAATTCCTCCTCTAAAAATAGACTTGTAATTCTCACCACAACATAAAATATTGGTTAAATAAGGTTGCTTGTTTATATAAGAGTCCAGTTAAAATGCCAGAGTTCTAACTATCAAATAAATATTCTTTGTTTGTTTTAAAAAATATAATGGCATCATTTTGCAGCATCTATTGTTCAATTTGACTCTTACCCTAGGAATTTAAGTTTGTAAAAACTTCACATACAAACTGCCGACTTCTTTGTCACTATGGATTCAAACAGGAGTTGGCAACTGAAGAGTAATAATTGATAACTGTTCATAACTTTATAAATGAAAAGATCTGAAGCTTAAAAAAGACATTTATTCTTCTCTTCCTGCTGGGAACATGTATCTTCTGCAAAATTAGGTACCCTTGTGATAAGAATGACGTTAGAAATGATGTCCCCAAATAAAACTAGCAGCAAAGTAAATATGCCCTCTAATTTCAACCATGCAAAATGCTCAGGAGTCCTGAGGCACTGTGACAAATTATTTTTCTGGGTAACCAAGAGATAACTTCCTACTGAAATTTCTAACATTCATTTTTATTTTAATATTCTAATTTGCCCCAAATGTTAGTGAGTTGGCCTTTGATTCCATCAATACCTTGTCTTTGGTCAACACATTATTATAAACAATCTTTGTTTTGTAGTTGCAGGAAATGGAATTTTGGCTGAAAGAGTGTATACTGACTGCAGATCAGTATACCACAGTAAGTGGTTCTTAAAACACAGTAAGTGGTTCTTAAAACATATTAAGTATTTGTGTTGTGATTTAAAATTATGAAGGAAAGAAATCAACATTTACTGAGTAACTGTGCAGACTGTATATTGTAGGTGTCCTACTGCAAGGGATTTCATCCTTGCACATCCTGAGGGATAACAACCATCCGTTTCACTCTTGAGGAATCTGAGTCGGAATTAGACATTTCCCCTCTTTCAGGTCTTACCCTGAAGTCTACGCTCTTTTAATATTCTACAGGGCAAACCTGTTTCAACTTGTTCTATTCAAAACAGGTTGCAAAAGTCTATAAAGAGGGAAAAAATTCATGACTTCTCTAAGAAAAATCTCTTAAGCTGTAGAGGCTTAAAATGTTGTAGGACATGTTGTAGGACCTAGTTTCAGTTTTAAGACCTTTTATTGTGTATTCAAAATGTAACTAAGATGTCTAAAACTTAAAGTGTGCAAAACCAAATTCCCTGTCTTCCCTCATTAAATCTACTTTTACTCTTTTAGCCAGAGCCTGATTATGGCAGGGGGTGGGTGGTGGTGGTGAAGGGGAGGGACAAACATACTAACTTAAGTGTTGTCTCTGCTCAGTGCCAGCCATTTCATATCATACCCACCCCAAAACGTAGATATTAAAATTTTTACTTTACAGATGGGAATAGTAAGGCTAACGTCTTGTGATGTTACATCCTAGCTGTCTGATGTCAAAGCTTATCTTTTGTTTACAATGAAATTTTCGCCCACCATCCACTATAAAACCTAGAAACTTAGAAGTCAACATAAACTTTTTCTTCTTCCTTCTCACATCTACTTGTTCACTTAATCCCATTAATTCTACCTCTCAAACAGATTGCTTTGTCCCCACTGCTATTACCTTGGTTTGGGTCTTACCTAAATTCCTTACCTGGTCTCTAGCAAAATTTTCCTAACTCAACTCTTGGATGCCTGTTTTTCCCCACACCCACATACATATATACCCAATACACTAAATTGTACCTTGATGAACTTTTGTAAACTCCAAATTGGTCATATCCCTTGCTCAAAATCTTTCAATGGTTCACCATTCTTTGCTATATAAGGTCCAAACTCCTTACAGCAGAAAAGGCTCTTCATTATCTTGTCTCTACAATCTTTTCACTTATCTCCAATCCTTCCCTCATACAACCCCACCAAATCCCTTATAGATCCCAATTCAACTACAAGTTTCTTGAGCTCCTGCTATGTGCCAGGCACTATATTAGCCATGGGGACATAGCAATGAACAAGACAGAGATAGTCCTTGGCCTCGTAGAGCTAAGAGTCTGAAACAGACATTAAAGTAGCAGGTAGCAGGATGAATACTATAAAACAGTAAGTACAGAGCACATGGCAACAAATCACACGGAGGAAAGTGTGATGTTTCACCTGAGATATAGAGAATGGCATAAGTTAGTCCAGCAAAGGCGAGAGGGGAAAACCCACTGAGATAAGCAGTACTTCTGTGCACAACCAATGCCTTTGACATATTTCCATGCAAGTTGCTACGTTGTGCTGGACTGGGCATCTCTGCGATCTGCACTACACTGAAGACTTCTAGAGCACAGGGCCAGGGCGCTAGTCACAGTTTATAACCTAGTCAGCTACTGTGCCTGGCAGGCCTGAATGGTCAAATGTTTGTCGGTAATAAGGGTGATGACATCAGGCACCTTGTACGTGATACTACTGTGACATGTTGGTAAATTACAGATAAATTGTATATCACTTCTCCAAAACAGGTAATATCCTTATTTTTATAGATGCAGAAACTGAGTTAAACTCATCCCCAAAATTAGATATTAGCCAGTAAGAGGGAGTCAGATTCAATCCCAGGTCTATTTGATTTCACAGCCTTTCCATCCCACTGCAGCACACTGCAGCTGATACTTAGAGGGCATACTGTGACTATAAGCAGCTTTGTTAGGTGTTAAGTGCCAGGAAAGAAAGAAGTTTTCCTTATTATTGTTAATAATTTGGCCCTCCACACCACCTGGGAGTTTCGTGAGTGTCAACCTATTCCCAAAGCTATTTTCATCTCTGGGTACACAGAAAAAGTCCAGTTTCTGGTATAAGACTGAGGACCAGATGACCATAAGTAAACCAACTCTTTGCCAACTAGCAGCTTTTCCCTACCAAAAACTCTTCTTTAACTATCGAATCTCCTTCTGTCAAACTTCACCTGGCATTAAATGTTTCAGAGAAGAGCTGAGGACAGTAAGTCTTTTTTGGGGGTGGGGGGATAGCAAGTCTTAACAAAAGGCCACTGCGCTGGATCCCTGATAATCTGGAGAGGAGCAGTCCGGAGAGCAGTGAGGGTGTGAGCCAGACTGCAAAGGGCTAAGGAGTGAGAAGATGGGCAAGTTGAAGTAGCAGGTAATGTGTGTGGCAATACTAGCAGGAGCTGAGAGAGAAGGTATTTGTCAGGTCTGTAGACACCCATATGTGTTGTAGAGCAGAGGAAAGGAGCTAGCAGAGGGCAGATTCAATATGCAATTCAGGGGTGCGTGGGTGTACGCTCAAAGGATGGGGAGGGATTAGTTTTGGCATGATGAATGACGCCTATCATCAACAGATGAGACAAAAGGAGGAAAGGGAAGAATTACCATGGAAAAGATTTGCGATCAGAGGGAACTGGAATCCCCAGTATTAAAAGAAAATTCCAGTTTTCCTTAATTTCTTTACTAAAGGGTGCATGAGACACTTCAGTAGCTGTAAATTTTCAAGCCCCCAGAAGTGCGTTTTGCAGAATGTCTGTGTGTGACTTTGAACAAGAGCTAAAGTAGTAAATTTTAAGAAGCTGCCTGTGGTCATGGCTAGAAGGCTAGAATATAAGCATGTAATGTGGAAAAAAGAACAGGAATTGGGTATGCTGGGGACTGGGAGCATCTGAAAGGAAAGAGGAGTAAAGTGGAGGATAAGTAAGGTACATAATCATTTTGTTCTTATATTCATTGGGCCCAGGCCACATAAATACAGAAAATGTTCTTCCTTCATTCAGTATATTGCTGTGAGAAGACCACAATACAAACAGTTTGGAAACTATAAAGAACCTTGTGTTATTGTTAAATAGATGGGTATGTAGGTGGACGGGTACATGGGTGGAGAGACAGTTGGAAAGATAGGGAGGTAGAAAGGCAAATACGATACCTAGAGAATAAAGAACAGAAAGACATCATATTGAAGTATTTCAAATATGTCTCCTGATTGGAAGACTATTACATCATTAGGCAGATGAGGAGAAAGGCAAGTGATCTTTTCTCTGACTTTTCACATTTGGCCAATGTCAGGAAAGAGGGTTAGAGAATGTCAAGAAGTTTTATCCAAAATGTGTTTATTTCTTAAGAGCTAGGAGTTACACATGATAAACATTTTTGACAGTGTAGGCAGTGGAAAGATGTTGGATATTGGTTTGTTATAATTTCAAACCCACTTGTTTATGACTTAAGTAGAGTTGTTTTGATCTAAGGGTGAATTTGTTTACACTGAGGAAGCTGTGTCAGGATGTTGTCATCGACATTTGTTGTTGATAAGCACTCAGTTGCTCCACTGTTGACAGGTGCCACTGGGGCTTATCATAAGAACATATGGAAGAGCAGCTATGGCATAATGGACATTTCAACTTTCAATGACAAGAATCTGTGAGGACTTACTGAGAGTGTTTGGTCTGGGCAAGTCTACTGTTCATTGATCAAAATAGCTCTCCCAAAATCTTGAGGCACTCGCTCTAGCCGTGGCATAGCCAGGCCACTCTTGGTCAGCAGTGGTGTTCAACTGTGCAGCAGTTTTGGGAAGAGAAGGAACTTCTGCTCCTGCCTTGGTGAGGCTATTCCTCATAGGCAGTATCGTAAGCTGCATAACGGTCCCTGGAGTAATACCTTCTGAGCAGCTCACCTTGCCTGCCAATACCGGTGCTGTCTCCGGCTAGCTACTCGCCCCACTAGTGAGGGACCTAGGCCGGCAGCTGATGTCCAGCTTTAACTTGGAAGGACCGACTACCCAGAACCAACCTGTAGAAACGTACACCTCAGTTAAATGTAACCTTTATTTCTTTCATCTCCTCTTTGCCTGGAACAATAGTATAATTAATCTATCATTGTTTGAAGTAGGTTAGGTCTTTAATGGCCTATTAAGAGACATTATCCTATATACTACTGGCTTGTGAAATACTATTATTTCAAATTATAATTCCTGCAGTGAACTGGTGTTAAATAAATTATTGGCAAAGACAATCTCAATCCCTGAGTATTTGCCTTGAACAAAATAAGAAAAGAACCAAAGACTTTTTTGGCTCAGATAGCCCTGGCCACTGGAAGCCATGGAAAGGAAAATGTGTACAAAAATCATGAGCAACAAAGATGAGAGGATGTAAAGACTCTTTGTGAAGCAAAATCGACAATCAAAATTTAGGTTAGCAGGAACAGATATTAAGCTGAAATCAGAGAGATGACACTAAGTGAACCTGAGTTTAGAGTTTTAATTCTTGCTCCATATATTATGAACTTAAGTTTGTAATGGATCTATAGATAATAATTACATACTTGTCTCGCTAAGTTTTACTTTTTAAACTTATATTTCTATTTTGATGGAGATATTCATATATGTTTTCTAGGAAATTTATATTTTAGTGTGAACACTTCTCATCTATTATCCCCAGTAGGAGAATTTCATTTCCAGGAGAGCAGAATCATTCTTCTTTAGGATAATTAGAAAAAAAAGAGAAGGCACAGGCTTCCAGTTATAGAATAAGTAAGGCATGGGGATGAAAGGTACAGCAATAGGGAATATAATCAATGGTATGGTAATAACATTGTATGGTGACAGATGGTAGCTACACTTGTGGAGAGCACAGCATAATGTATAGAGTTGTTGAATCCCTATGTTGTTCAGCTGAGACTAATGTAACATTGCGTGTCAACTATACTTGTTAAAAATTAATTTGAAAAAAAAGTGGGTGCCTGGGTGGCTCAGTCGGTTAAGCCTCTTGACTCTTGATCTCAAATCGGGTCTTGGTCTCAGGGTCATGAGTTCAAGTCCTGCGTTTAAAAAAAAGGGGGGGGAAGATGGGAACCTGGGGAGGAAATTGTGAAATAATGTCACTGATGGAGAAGGAAAAGATATAAATATGTTCTAGTAATCTCTACACCCAATGTAGGACCCGAACTCACAACCCTGAGATTAAGATTCGCATGCTCTCCTAAGTCAGCCAGGTGCCTTGGAAAAGATATTTTTATAATAAAGCTGTACAAAATATCTATATGCCTATAATTCCCAAATTTATAGTGACAGCTTACCTTGTACCTCAATTTGGACCCAAATATCCAGTTGCCTCTCTTGGCTGCCTTACATACTTAATTAGCATATCCAAGATAGAACTCCTGATCTACTCTTCCAAACCTACTCCTGTAGCTGCCCCCATCCCTATTAAAGTCAATTTTACTCTTCTAATTGTTCAAGCCAAAAAACTGTGAAGCAATCCTTGACTTCACATTCCTCATCTGATCCATCAATAAATCTGTCCTCTCTTTTCAAAATATACATCCAGAATCTGACTCTGAGCCCAATAGCCTCTTCATTGGTTTCCCTGTTTTCCATCCATGCCCCTCTTTGGCCTATTCTGAAGACAACAGCTAGAGTAATACTTTTGGAGCATAAGTCATACCATGTCACTTGTCTCATAACTTTCCCATAGTTGCCCATTTTCCTTAGATTAAAAGCCTGGCCATGGTCTACAAGCATTTACATTTGTTCCCTCTGCCTGGGATGTTCTCTGCCTCAGGCTCCCCATATCCACATGCTCCTCCCTTATTCTCCTTAAGCTTTTACTTGAATGTCACCTTCTCAGTGAGGTCTTCCCCAGTTATATCACTGAAATTGCAAACTTATCTCAGCCCCATTTTCCATTTCTTAGCATCCCCTGCCCCCTTCACTGATTTATGTTTCTCTGTAGCACTAACCGTTACCTAAATTTATATATTATTTATTTATCTTACTATTGTTTACCTACTCCCACTAAATTTGTAAGCTATATAAAAGCTGGAATTTTTCCATCTTGTTCACAGCTATACCTTCAGTCCATTAAACAATGCCTAAACAGTAAATAGTAAGCATTCAGTAGGTGTTTATAGGAGGAAGGAAAAGAGGAACGAAGGAATGAACCAACCAAGAGCTTACAAATGTGTTCCACCAGTGTCTGTGGAATGGTAAATATAAAAATAATTTGTTGGAAGTGAACTCAATAACTCCTGAACAATATATTCAGAAAAGCATCACGCGTTAAGAGAAATACAAGACCCAAGCAAAAAGACTGCTTAGTATGCATATCTGTAAACACACACAAACACATAAACATGCGCACATATACAGAATGAATTTACAAGTCTTCTAATGAAACTGCAAAGAAACAATTTTCTATAGAACAAGAGATAGTCACTGGAAACCAATGATAACAATTTCATTATTACTAGTTGAACAAAGTATATAAACATCACTGAGATTGCCTTTAATTGAAGGTGTTGTCTCTAGTGTTTTAGCTTCGTAAATACATTACCATTTAGTGGGCTTTTACTCTTGGCTCCCCAATCGTATTTTTCCCCTCGAGTCCCAAATTTCTTAATTTCAAATTTTCTTACAAGAGTAATTATCAGGAACTAAACCCCTAAGCTGTAGAGGGACTTCTGTGTTCCTTTCTAAGCCTTAAAATAAATGACACCTGAATTTATTCTCACCTATTGTTAAAACAAATATCTGAATGAGCATCTCCAATGTTGGAGCTCATGATTGTTCATTTGTACAACTTGCATTGAGAGTTGATGCTAGGCAAGATTTCATTTCTCCTCAATCCCATGAGATAGCAGATGATATCACTATTATTTCCTTTTCCCAAGTGAGCATTAATTTAGATAAATAATAGCCATAAAAACAAATATAAGGAAATAGCAAAATAAATTCAAAGAAAGAAACAATGTCATTTGGGCATTCAACTCTTGGTTTTGGCTCAGGTCTTGATCTCAGGGTCCTGGGATCAAGCCCAGCCTCAGGCTCTGTGCTCAGCCCGGAGTCCATTTGTCCTCCCCCTCTGCCCCTTCCCCCACTCCTGTGCTCAATCTCTGTCTCTCAAATAAATAAATAAATAAATAAATAAATAAATAAATAAAATATTTTTTAAAAAACGAAAAAAAGAAATAGGAAGGAATTAGTGAAGATAAGAGACAATTTATAAAATAGAAAAGAAATATGCCATAGAAAAGATCAACAAACAAGAATTGGTTGTCTGAAAAAGTTAATAAAATTGATACGTTGCAGCTGATATTGATCAAGAAAGAAAAAAGGCACAAATAAGCAATATGAGGAATAAAAATGGAGACAACACTACATATTCTTCAGATAATTAATAGAGAATGAGGATATTATGAACTACTTTTTGCCTATATATTTGATGGTTTATATAAATGGACACATTCGTGGAAAAATTTGACTCAAGAAGAAACAGAAAACCTGAATAGTTGCAAATCCATAAACTGAATTCATAGTGTAAAAAATCTTCCAATAAAGAAAATGCTATACACCCTGCTGGCTCTTGCAGCAAGTTCCACCAGACATAAAATTAAGATATAATTACAACTTTACACAAGCCTTCAGAGAACAGAAAAAGAGGCACATCCCCCGCTCACATAAAACCAGTATAACTTTGATTTCAAAACTTCACAAGAATCATAGATGAGAAAGGCAAATCATAGGTCAATATCACTCATGAACATCAATACAAAAATTCTTAAATTATTTGTAAGCAAAATCCAACAATATTTGCTTTATATCAGTATGCAAGCTTCACATTTGATCAAAGTAATTCTTAACAAATCAGTTAGGTGGAGACTCCTTTATCTGATAAGGGATATCTATAAAAATCCTAGAACAAATACCATATTTAATGGTAAAATATTAACAGCTTTCCCTTTGAGTTTGAGAACTCAAAGAGAACTGAGGATGCTTGCTATGATCACTCCCATTAAACCTAGGACCTTGTACTGGAGGTCCTAGACAACACAGCGAGAAAAAAGAAAAGTTGTAATCTTGGAAAGGCAGAAATAAAGATCTTTATTTGTGGATAATATGATTATGTAAGTAGAAAGTTTTTTAATCTACAGTTGAATTATTAGAATTAACATGAATTTGAAATTTCAAGATACAAAATCAATATATCAAAATCAACTGAGCAACATTAATGAAGATCTAAATATTTGGAAGAATATGCCATAGACATGAGTTGGAGAACTCAATAATGTTCTCAATTCTCCCTACATTTACTTACAGATTTAATAATGTACCAGTTCAAATCTCAACAGGTTATTCTAGAATAACTCAAGATGATCATAAAATTCACATGTAAATGCAAAGGGATACAAAAATCCAAGATACTTTTTTTTTTTTAATTTGAGAGGGAGGGAGAAAAAGAGAGCATGAGCCAGAGGGAGGGACAGATCCTTTTGAAACGAATTCTTGGGAAGTCTTGCTGTACCAGACACTATGTGTCTTAAAAAGCTATGTGAAGGGGCGCCTGGGTGGCTCAGTTGGTTGGGCGACTGCCTTCGGCTCAGGTCATGATCCTGGAGTCCCTGGATCAAGTCCCGCATTGGGCTCCCTGCTCGGCAGGGAGTCTGCTTCTCCCTCTGACCCTCCCTCCTCTCATGTGCTCTCTCTCATTCTCTCTCTCTCAAATAAATAAATAAAATCTTTAAAAAAAAAAAAAAAAAAGCTATGTGAGGGGTGCCTGGGCGGCTCAGTCAGTTAAACATCTGTCTTCAGCTCAAGTCATGATCCAGGGGTCCTGGGATCAAGCCCCACATTGGGATCCCTCCTCATCTCCCTGCTCAATGGGGAGTCTGCTTCTCCCTTTCCCTCTGCCCCTCCCCCCCTTGTGCTCTCTCCCTATCTCTCTCTCTCAGATAAATAAAACAAAACTATGTGAATCAAGATGTTGTAGAATTGGTGCAGAGTTATATAGACCATTGAAACAAATTAGAAAGCCCAAAATAAACCCTTAAAGTGGTACCTGGCTGGCTCAGGTGGT
This sequence comes from Mirounga leonina, assembly GCF_011800145.1. Classification (NCBI taxonomy): domain Eukaryota; kingdom Metazoa; phylum Chordata; class Mammalia; order Carnivora; family Phocidae; genus Mirounga; species Mirounga leonina. Next base: position 34,977,760 of record NW_023270839.1, read on the forward strand.
ACAGCATGAGACTCTTGATCTCAGGGTTGTTAAGTTTGAGCCCCACATTGGGTGCAGATATTACTAAAAAAAAAAATCTTCTTTTAAAAAAGAAATAAACCCTTACATATATGGACACAATATATGACAGAGGGGGCAAAGCAGAGCAGTGGGCAAAGGACAAATTTTTCAGTTAATGATTCTGGAAAAACTGGGTGCCCATAAAGGAAAAATTGAAGTTAAACCCCTATCTCATACAATATGCAAGTAATAATTATAGATGGATTAAACAATTAAATGTAAAAGACAAAGCTACAAAGATTTTATATGATAACATAGGAGAATGTATTTATGATGTCAGGATAGAGAAGGATTTCTTAATCTAGACACTTAAAAAATACTAACCATAGAGGGCAAGATCATAAATTCTACTACGTTAAAACTATATTTACCAAAAACAGTTTTTGTCATTAAATGGGTAAAGCTAATTGCAACACATAAAATTAATGAAGACCTAGTAACCAGAACATATAAAGAAATCCTACATGCCACAGAAAAAAGATACCCAAGAGAAAAATTTGGAGAGGGGCCTCATATAAGAGGAAATCCAAATGACAAACACATGATAATATAAGCAATCTCAGTTAAGGAACTGAATATTCTATACCACAGTGAGAAACTACTATACTCCCTTCAATTTGACAGGAGATAAAAATTCTGATCATACCAAGTAATGGCAAGGATATGGAGCATAGGAACGCTCATACACTACTGATAGCATGTAAACGGTCAACCATTTTGGAAGTAGTTTGGCATTATCTCATAAAGTTAGAGATAGGTATAGTCTTTGGCCCAGCAGCTCCACTCCCAAGTATACACCCTGTAGAAATGCAGACTGTACATAGTGAGAAACATGTTCAAACTGTTCATAATTGCCAAAACTGGAAACTATGTAAGTTAAGGGGAAGCTGGCTGCTGCCGGCAATAGCCCATAAAATCTCAGAGGCTTAAAACAATAGATGTTTATTTCTTACTCCCATAATAGCTCAGTGTGGATGCTCCTAAACAGGGGGCTCTCCTAGGAAGCTCTCACCCCAATGGCGATTCAGGAACCCAGGGTTTCTCTAACTTGTGGCTTGCATACATGGCTTCCAAGGTTACCCAGAGGTCATCTCCAGTCTAGATGAAAAGATCATGGAGGTTTATACATGGGAGATTCCTATGGTCCAGGTTAGAACCCATGTCCATATCTTACTGGAAGGGAGGCTGGGAAATGTAGTTCAGATGTCCCCAGGAGGAAGAGGAACCAGGAAAAAACAGAGGTAGTGATTTGTTATTAACCTATACCTTAAACCAAACTATCCACAAACAATAGAACAGATAAACTGTGATATATTCATTCAATGGGCTGTGCTCTGGCAATGTAGAGCCACACACAACACACACAACAAAGTGAACGAATCTAACAAAAATAATGGGGAACAAAAGAATGTAGGCCCAACAGATACTTAGAAAGTGGCTTCATCTCTATCTGTATCTATATAAATATATACAGTTCAAAAGCAGACAAACCTAAACTATGTTATTTAGATGATGTACATGGGTAATAAAATTAAATAGAAAAGCAACAGAATTGTTACAATAAAAATTGTGATAGAACCCCTGGGGGAAGAAGGGTTTTACGGTTGGGAAGGATATACTGAGGGGCTGGCAGTGTTCTATTTCTTAACATGAGTAGTGATTATACCAGTGTTCATGCACTTCTCCTCACACATACCACATTTTACATCCACACACAAAAGTGCAAAAAGCCAGATGTGTTTTCCACCTTAACATAAAAGAAACATGCTATTTGGTACAGAGAAAAGCAGTTTCCCTGTGTCTGGAGTACCATTGCCCTCTAGCAAACCAAGCTTCATTGTTTCCCCTACAAGAAAGTGAACACCCTCCAGACCTAATTTTCTCTGATTTACCATTTTGAAGGGGAAGAAAAATTTGTACTACCATTTGACATAATTGCCATACACCCAATCTTGTCCCTGTAGGTCACTCTGTAAATGTTATTATCTGCTGTTGTCCTCCATAATTACTACCCCTTTCCTGAGTTGATGAACAGTTTCTGCCAGTGCCTAGTTTTGCAGTTAACAAAATGCCATTTTGCTACCAGCGTTACTACTCCTCTCATGATCTCTTTATCTTTGTTTCCTATAGTAACTTGTAAATTCCAGTGACTCATATCTCTCTTGTTCCAGACACTTAACTTTCAAATCTGTATTTTCCACCCTCCAGTGCACAATTTGTTTTATATTCTGTTGCATCTCCCTTTCATCATCCTTGAATTCTACAGCTGGGAAAAGCCTTCGTCCTGTTACCCAGCCTGAACACCTTTGTTTTTCCATTTCACAGACTCAGGAATCCATTCTCGGGTAGCAACTCAAACACTCAGCTTTTGAAGGTAGATAATTTGAAGTATTCCCATGTCCCCCTGCATAAAAGGCATTTGTACTGGTGTCCTTCAGCAGAAACTTCTCTCTGCCTCCTACTGAGATATCCAAAGGGCTGGTTGGCTTCCAGCCCTGGGTTCCAGAGATGGTGGCATTTTAATGGCAAGATTCCCACTACCTCTTGATCGTGAAATGGATTGGAATGAAATGTTTGATGTAAATGGGAGTAATACAGGGAGAGCAAAGTTGCTCCCTCCTGAAAAGGTCTCAGCTGCATTTCTAGCTTACCTATCAGACCCAAGGTTCAACAAGTGGTAGAAAGGCAGATCTTAGAAGGTCTTTTCATGCTCTCTCTGAGGTATTTATAGTAGCAACTGCTTTTCTCTAACTCACTCTTCAGAAGGAATAGTATTTGTGACAGTAGCGGGGGGGGGGGCATGTGGGGGGATAGTTCTTTTCTGTTTGTCCTCCCTGAGTCAAATTAAGGAGACCTAAAAGCTGGTCTTCAGGCTGTTAAGGGTTAAAAGCCGGCTGTATTAGTACAACTTACAGACACACCCTTCTGAATGAATTACTTCTTCAGAGATAAAGAGCCAGCTATAGAACTAATATTTATAAACCTAATAAGTAAATAAATGAGCAGGCCCAAAAGTTGTGAATCAATCATACAGAAACCATCAGATCTGATATAATTTATTATTTATCATTTTCCAATGATTTAACATATGATTTGGCTATCATTTATTTCAGTGGGTTTTACCTTCAGATTCAAATTTCCCATTCAGGCAGATGTTGTAAGGGCATTTTAGGAGGAGAATCATATTGCACCTAAGTGTGATTTTATGCAGGGCTTCCCAGCTGCATCCCCCTCTCTTCTACTGTAAACTACCTGAGATAAGCCTATGGTAAAGAATCTGTATCTATTTTGATTTTAAAGTAGAAGTCTTTTTTTTTTTTTTAATGGCACTTACTACTTTAAAAAACAGACTGGCAAAAAACCAATCAATTTAAAATGATTCAGTTTATCACTTTGGGCATTTCAAAAGATAATGTAAAATGTCAGAGTTGGCTGTGAAGAAAAAAAAAAAGCCAGATTTGAAACTGTATTAACTGAAAAAAGGAAGCATAGTATTTTCTTATACCTACAGATCTCAACCATTAAAATGACATGATTTTAATACTTATCATGTCTGCATCTTCGCTTATGTCATGACCTAGTTGAAAAAACAACTTATTTTTACATAGACCTACATAATAGAAGTATTTCCCATGGAAAAACAAAATTTTCCAACTAATAGAATGTACTGATCATATAAGGGCTCATCAAACCTATCACCTGCATACAACAGTGCTCTGAGTCCTCAATGATTGCTTGGAGACAAACTAATTAAAAGAAAATTGCCTAAGTAAAATTCAAAATACCCATGTAGAAGGTGGGTTGCTATTTTTTTTTTAAACTTCCACCAACCTGATCTTTTTTTAAAAAAGTGTTTTCTTTATAAAGAAGGATAAATAAGATTACTTAAATGATGTTTCATAATTCAGCTACTCAGGAAATGATAAATTAAGGTTACGACCTCCTAGATTCTCAAATTGGCCATGCACACACACATACATACACACATGTAACTGATATGCTGGCAATTTTCACCTTAAATAGTATAGATGTTCCTGGTTAATCTTACATGTTGACTAATAATATAAAGTGCGATCTCTTACTTTGTACTAATGGTTGATTCCTTGCACACATAATATTTTTTAGAAAGTCTTACTATTTATAGGTAAAAATGGTTGAAGAACACTCACTTTTTTCTCTATGTTGGATATACCGTCCTCTCCTAAAAGTATGCTCTCTAAAAACAAAAACAAAAAAAACTAAAGGTGTCTTAAAGTACAATAAATCATAAAATAAAATTTAAATATCAGTAGGGTATTTGTGGGTTGGGGAAGGGAATGTGTGTGGGGATGGTGGGGGAGGGGAAGGAGTTTAGCCGCTGGTCTTCTTTCAAAGAAATATAGCAGGTTACTGTGTTTTCTTGCTTCCTGAGCCTCCAGCTTCTGCTCACCAGCACCCCCAGAAGACAGAGACTCTCCTCCCTGATCCCAACCCTGTCCAGTGCACTCCTATTCTGTGTGTCAACGCAACCAGCCTGGGGTTGTGCCCTAAATACTGGAAAGCCACAAATCACTGGTTCAAATAGACCCGCTTCTTCAAAGGACAGAGTGGGGAGTGGTGAGGGAAGAGGGAGGAGAGATGCTTAAAGTGATTTACGACCCCCCTAGGAGAGGGGTTTTGGCACCTGGGCCATTGTGCTCTGGACAAGGATCTGGCAAGTAACAAGAGACATTGAAATGTACGAGGGGCCGATTAGGATGGTTCAATCTTCCCTGGATTAGTCAGGCATTTGATATAAATAAGTAAACACCAAAATCACCTCTACCACAGCCCAAACCTCTTTCTCTTTTCACTCTCTTTTTTTCCCCCAAAGAGTGAAAGGGACTAGAGATTAGAAAAAGAGGTCTTGTGTATTCAAAGTGCTAATTCAGAACTTCTTTCTCTAATGCACTCATGAAACATTTTAATTGTCTGACTTTGCATTCAAAAGCCTTGTTTGCAACTCCTAATTGCAGACTGCTTTGAACAAATAATTGAAATGCATGACTTGTGGGGCCTGCTTAAACAATTATAATGTGCTTTGCTGCTAGGTGCTGGTCCCCCTCCCACCCCTGTCCCTTTTTGCATAATGACAAGCAGCCAGCTTGATATTTGCAGCCAAGTTAAAACCTTGCTAATTTGCTGCACGGCAATCTGGGTCTGTGGCGGTGTCAGTACCTGCATTAGTGCTTGCAACAGCAAAAACGGCTCTAATAGTTCAACTGAATGTTAAGAAGACCTTTTCATTTTCTGCTGAGAGAATCCCACTGGGGTTTTATTTTCAAAATACAAATCTTTCACGTGCCTGTTAGTTTTGCACCTACACACAATTTATGGAGCTATTTCCCTGAAAATTCTCCCCAACCTGATTTTACAGAGTCTTCAACAAATAGGTTCGTTCCTTTCAGGGGGCTCAGGTTTAGAAATGGAAAAAAAAAAAATGTCTAATTCCTAGGAATGCCCCAAGACTGGCCACAGCCAGCCACTGAAGACCACACACAGGGTTGCTACTTTTTGAAAAGGGGCTGTGACTCTCACTTTTCGAATCTAGAACACGGTGCCAGATGTGCCTCCTTCTAGCCTCGTTGTCAGGACTAAGAGGCTTAAGGGAATGAAGGGTGTGTTCACTCATGATTTGAACATTAATTATTTTTTATTTTTTTAAGTTGTGGTAAAATAGAGATAAAATTTACCATTTCAACTATCTTAAGTGTCCAGTTCAGGGGCATTAAGTACATTCACATGCGACCACCACCACCATCCATCCACAGAACTCTTCTCATCTGGTAAAACTGAAACTTTGTACCCCTTAAACAGTAACTCCTCGTCCCCTTCTCCTCAGTCCCTGACAGCTATGTTAATTTGATTACTCCAGTTTGAGCCTTTTTTTTTTTTAAACCCAACCTTACATATTTTAAGGTCACTCTTTAGGAATAAGTGCCGGCTGGCTCAGTCAGTGGAGCATGAACTCTTGATCTCCGGGTTGTGAGTTCAAGCCCCATGCTGGGTAGAAATTAAAAAATCTTTTTTAAAAAAGGAGTAAGCTATACCTTTATTGGAATTATCTGGCTCGGTAATTAGCAATTCTCACATTACCTTATTTCTGTTTAGGGTGTTGGATGAAAGGAACACTTAGCAGATTAAAAAAAGTAAACTAAAAAAAATTCACTATTTTAAGATCTCAACTCTGCCTGCTAAAAATAGCACTAAAGATACCTTCCTTGTTCCAGGTGTCTCCCAGATGCGGTCAGTTGTCTTGGCAGGTGGTCGGTTACAGTCAGAAGAGGGAGCCTCCGGAGGTCCAGGCACTGTGTTTTATCTTACTTCTAAGTGCTCATGATGACCCATGAGATAAGAATTGTCTTTTTTACAGTTGGGAAGATGGAGCTCAGAAAAGCTGGGTAAGTGGCTCTAAGTCACACAGTGACTCTGTGGGGATACTGGGATGGGAAACTGGGATTCAAGCCAGGTCAGCGGGATTCAAAGCTCTTTTCAAGTCACTGAGCAACACAGCAGGAAGGATCCATAGGAAGGGGTGCTTCAAAGACACTGGCTGTTTGGCAAGGGGAGTGGGGATTAACAGAGCTTGTCCCAGGACACAGGTGTAACACGTGTGCGGGGCGAAGGGAGGGGAATTCCCCGTCATTGTTATGAATATCCCGCATCCTGCCTGAAGTAGGTTGCACCCAGCAGGTGGTATTAGAACCCTCTTTGAAACACTAGTGTTTCTTGGGTCTTAATCTCCAGAGGAGAGCCCAAAGTCTCTTCATAACCCACTTTTGAGCTAAAAACGTCATTCATCTCAAAAACAATAGCTGGCCTTTATTGAGCAGTTACCATGCACCAAGCTATGTGTATGTCTCTTGCAAACTCAGGCAGCCTTGCCCTCAAGTTCACACATTTAACACTACCCAAGACAAGATCTTCTAACATAAAATACAAGTAAAGCAGCAGAGCCCCATTCAACCCCAATCCTTCTTTGGAGAGCCTGTGCGTGTAACCACTGGACTATGTTGTCCCAAGTAAAATGCTCTTCTCTATGATGGGTGGACCAAGCCATCTGAAGTATGTATTCGGGTCTTCCAAATTATACGTAGCAAATGACTAAAAGCATCAGCTTTGCTTTTCTAGTCAGGTAAAGTCCCTCTAGATATCCACTACAGAGCTGACTCTAGGATTAAAAAAAAAAAAAAAAAGACACAAACAGCCTCAATCATGGATGGAGAAACTTGTTTTAGTCATCTTGTTCGCTAAAAAACCACATCCAATGTTCTTCTGCTCCCTAAAAGCCCAAATTAAAATTTCAAATCTGTGCTATGGAAAACAAATGATACAGACATCTGCTACAGATTTCTCCAGAAAATATTCATTCACTCACAGAAGAGTAGTTAAGAGCTCCGACTTTGGAAACTCAGGTTCAAATTCTATGTCTGTCATTTATTGGCTGTGTGATCTTGGGCAAGTTACTTAACTTTCCTGTTCCTCAGTTTTGTCATTTGTAAAATGGGAATAACAACAGCACCTACATCAAAGAAGGAGTTGAAAGGGGTACCTAAGCACTGAAAAAATAGTACCTACTATTATTATTTTAAGTTGAGAGGTAATGTGGCCTCCAAAATATTTTTGCCAAAAACATTTCACCCAAATCTAACCAAACTTTTGCTCCTACTTGTAGGTTTTAGAATACATAAGGGATAGAAGAACAAGATAAATGATACTACAAGGGAAAAATATCAGATGCTTCCAGAATTGTGATACATTCTATAGGACAACTGGTCAGGAGCCCCCTACTGATTACTAACTAACAATGAGTCTTCCAATTAGTCTAACACTTCCATGTCTGCCCTATGGCCACTAGTCATCATCACAAGCCTAGGCAGAGGCAGGTCTCAGGCCTATATTGTCACTGGGGAACTAGTACCATGTCCAGTGCAGATAGCTAGTTGTTTTGCCTTAGCCAAACAGCTAATAAGTACTGAAAGAAGATTAAAGCATCCTTTCCCCAATACCTGTTTTTCTCAACTCCCCTTGCCCTGTACCCCACCCAAACTACTATGCCTCAAATGCTGAGATCATTTTGATCTGGCTTTTGTAACTGCAGTTAGTAGAACAGCTGAAACAGAACCACCACAGAAAAACTGAAACCTACCCCACATCTCGGTTCTGATTTACCTTTTTGTACATTTGAGTCATTGGCTACCATCTGCTGAACTAGCTACCTGACTGCATCCTCAGGGGCCACAGCTGACTCAATCCGCCCCATTTGCTTGATGAAAGAGGGCATATTCAAAGGTAAACCAGCTCACTCTGCAGTTTGCTCTTGATTATTCACTAAGACTTTCAGGGCTTATCTATGAAGTGTTAATGGAAGAACTCAAGTCTGTGAACGTGACCCTCTTTGCCCAGCATCTAGCCCAAACCAGATATAGGCAAGTTCTTAGATATGTTTTCTGCAGAGGATCTCTTTTATCATTCATCTTCAAATACTGACCCGACCTGAAGGGACACCCACAAAGCTGGGACAACTTACGCATCGAAATGAACAGCTGACTGTAATGGAATGAAACACCTTGAATATCTAAATATCCATGAGTCCATCACAATACTCAAAAAGAGCAAGCAAGCAAACAAAATCCCCACTTATTATCAGTGGGGTTGGCCAATATACCAACTTACTCTGAAAACTGGTAAAGAACTGGGGCACCTGGGTGGCTCAGTCATTTAAGCATCAGACTCTTGATTTTGGCTAGGGTTCTGATCTCAGGGTTGTGAGATCAAGCCCCACACTGGGTCCTGTGTTGGGTGTGGAGCCTGTTTGGGATTCTCTCTTTCCACCTCTCCCTCTGCCCCTACATCTGCTCTCTATCTAAGGAAAAAAAAAAGGAAGGAAGGAAGGAAGGAAGGAAGGAAGGAAGGAAGGAAGGAAGGAAGGAAGGAAGGAA
>NW_023270839.1:34986789-35008332 GCF_011800145.1 Mirounga leonina
GAAGGAAGGAAGGAAGGAAGGAAGGAAGGAAGGAAGGAAGGAAGGAAAGAAAAGAAAAGAAAAGAAAAGAAAGGAAAAGAAAAGAAAAGAAAAGAAAAGAAAGAAAAGAAAAAAGAAAAGAAAAGAGAGAAAGGAAGAAAGAAAAAGAAAATTGGTAAAGAACTGTTTCAGAATAACCATTAAGCCCCAGTTCATGAAGTAAGATCTTCTTTATGGATGAATACTGGGTAATAAATATAGAAGAAATGATAAAATTAGAAAATCACCATTTTTGCAATCCATAAAAGAATAACAGATTTAAACAAGGGTCATCTATGCATATTAGGGGAAAGCTTAATAGGGAATTAGATTTAGCTGGTGTCAAAGTATGACCTCCCCCAACCAGATTTCTCACCAGTCACAAGGAGAAACCATGTTGGGCATCAGGCTATGTGATATAAACCTGAGATCAGTCTCAGCACTACAAAATTAGGACAGCCAGACATTACTCTTTATGAGATTCATATAAAGTACATAGCACCACCTATAAAATATTCTCATCAAAAATATTTCATCCAAATCTAGCCAGGCCTTTAGATACTACTTCCAAGTTACAGGAAAGAGAGGAGGTAGAAAAACAAGATAAATGACATCACAAGAGGAAAAAAAAAAAATCAAGCAATTCAAGAATGTGATATATTCTACAGGACAACTGGTATTGTATCCTCAATAAATCAATGTCATGAAAATGGAGAGGAAACAAAGAGATGGATCCTAACATAGATAATCCACAAGAATTAAAATTATGGAATTCTATCATTTTCTGGAAGCTGACTTTCTTTCTAGAACAGTGCCTAGGGCAAGAACTAGGCCATACTGAGCACTCAATACACATTTGTTAAATGAAAGAATGAATAGTAAGTGAATGAATAGATGAGATCAAAGAGGCTCAGAGGGCTAAGTGCTGTGCTCGATGGCAGGCAGCTGTTCGGTGGTAAAGCTAGGACTAAAATTTGATCTACTGATTCCTAACCTTGAGTTTCTTCCATAAGTCTCTAGTTTTGCTTTTTCCTGTATAATTTAGTTCTAGATTTAAGAAGCCATAAGAGACATAACAACCAAAAGTAATGTGTGGTTCCTGCTTGGATCTTGGTTTGAACAAAGCAGCTGTAAAAGACATTTTGAGGACAACTGAGAAAACAGGGACTGGCTAATAGATGACATTGAGGCATCTTTGACAATTCCGTCAGGTGAGAGAGAGAACAGTATTGTGGTTACACAGGAAGTGGTCTGTCCTTATTTTCTAGAGAACTAAAAATTTTAGAGGTAAAAGTTAGGACATTGGTAATTTTCTTTAAAATACTCAGCACAGGGCACCTGGGTGGCTTAGTTGGTTAAGCATCTGCCTTTGGCTCAGGTCATGATCCCAGGGTCCTGGGATAGAGTCCCACATCTGGTTCCTTGCTCAGCGGGGAGCGTGCTTCTTTGTCTGCCTGCCACTCCCCCTGCTTGTGCTTGCACTTTCTGACAAATAAATAAATAAAATCTTTTTTAAAAAATTAAAAAAACAAAATACTCAGCACAGGGGCACCTGGCTGGCTCACGCAACTCTTGATCTCCAGGTTGTGAGTTTGAGCGCCACTTTGGGTATAGAGATTACTCAAAAAAAAATTTTTTTTAAGATTTTATCTATTTATTTGACAGAGAGAAACACAGTGAGAGAGGGAACACAAGCAGGGGGCGTGGGAGAGGGAGAAGCAGGCTTCCCACGGAGCAGGGAGCCCGATGGCGGAGCTCGATTCCAGGACCCTGGGATCATGACCCGAGCCGAAGGCAGACACTTAATGACAGCCACCCAGGCACCCCTCAAAAATTTTTTTTAAATTAAGAAAAAATACTCCAGCACAAAGAATTTGGTGGACTACTTATGGTAACATGTTGATAATTATTAAATCTGGGAAATGGGTACATGTGTATTTATTAGGCTATTCTTTGTTTAAAAAATGTTCATAATAGGGGCACCTGGGTGGCTCAGTCAGTTAAGCTTCTGACTCTTGATCTCAGTCTCAGGTCTTGATTTCAGGGTCATAAGTGCAAGCCCTGCTTTGGGCTCCACACTGGGCATGGAGCCTACTTTTTAAAAAAATCTTATTTATTTTGCAGAGAAAGTGTGTGTGTGTGTGTGTGCGCGTGTGTATGCGCGCGCGCACACACACACAAGCAGGGAGAATCAGCAGATCAAATATTGATCAGCATAAAAACAATACAACAGTTCTCTCAAGATTTTAAAACTGGCATTGCATCAACGTGTTGATCTAGGATGCACAACCTCCAGAGCAGAGAAAGCAAACTAGTAACCCATGGGAGGGACGGAGAGGGGAAGGGAGAGAATCTCAAGCAGACTCCCTGCTAAACGTGCAGCCCAGTGCAGGGCTTGATCCCACAACCCTGAGATCACCACCCAAGCTGAAATCAAGAGTCTGAAGCTCAAATAGCTGAACCACCCAGGTGCCCCATGTGAAACCTACTTTAAAAAAAATGTTCATAATAACAACATTGATAACTAGATAGGAGACAGAAAGAGAGAAGGAAAGACAGCATGATGGACAGAGAGACAGAGACCCCAGCCAGCAAAAACCTGGAATTCTTTCATTTCTCAATGTTCCTACTGAGTAAGCATAATATAAAAGAACATTTTCTCATACAGCTCCTTTTTTAAGAACCTTAACATTAATATTGACTTAATTCTTGGTAATATTCATTAAAATCTTCAAGTCACATGCTTTTGCACAGCCCGTTGTGTTGAATAAATAGCTCAGAAACCACTCAAGTGTCCCAAAACATTTAGAATGTGTTTCTCAAACAGTGGTGCAGGAAATATTATTTCTAATGATGTTCCGTTAAAAAACAACAACAACACAGGGGGAGGATGCCAAGGACAAGTGAGCTGGGCTAGAGCAGCCTTTAGCTTTCTGCTGATGATAAATCTGAGAAGCATCTGGCCCTTAGTTAAAGCATTTTGCATCACATTTAAATAGTAATTCTAAGAGGGTGCCACAGAGAGGGCTAGTAACTTGGTTTCTGCTTAATACTTTGCTGACCCCAAATAATTCAGCTCTTTTACAACATGATGGGTTGGGGTGGACAGAGAGCACTTCTTTCTTCCTAACCCATCTACCCTGTGTACATGGCCGAAGGAGAAGTGTCTGTCTGTGGTGGCAGCAAACACATCCCTCCTGCTTAGTGCTGGGGTATCTCCCTAAACTGTGAGAAGAAATCACACTTTTGAGCCTGCGAAAGCATATAAGAGACTATTGGTTCATAGTTGCATGATTTTATGGCACTAAACTGTACATGAGCAGAGCAAAACAAAACAGGGAAACTGTAGAATGAGCACTGTATTTAGAATTGGCAGACCTGGGTTTTAGTCTGTTTTGCCTACAACTGGTTATGTGTAACCAACACAAGACTTTGCCTTATCTCATCTATTAAATATCTATCCATCTTCTCATTCCCAAGTATTTTTTGAGTGCCCAATATATCCCAAATACTACACTGGGAAGACATGTCTGCTTCCAGACACTGAGAGAATTCCAAAAGCAGTATATTACCCATGAATGATCTTTGCCAGTTTCCATAATCCCCTTCCCCTCCTTTTGTACAAGTAATTGAGAATAACTATAGATACTTTTGAGAATGGCAGATCTCAGCTAAACCATAAGGAAACTTCTGGGTATATATAAATGATCAATACAACAGTTCTCTCAAGATTTTAAAAGTGGCATTGCATCAACGTGTTGATCTAGGATGCACAACCTCCAGAGTAGAGAAAGCAAACTGGTAACCCATGGCCAGTCCAGCTCACTACTGTGCTCTCTGTAACTTGCATAATGCATCTGTTCAGTTTTTCTTCTTATAACAGGGAAATATTTCTCTATACCACTGTCTTTACCAAAAGTGGAAAAATCATAGAGGGGATTAGGAGCAACAGATGTTTTCAGGAAAATGGTACTGAGCATACACTGGGCTCTAACCTTTGTTTTTAAGGTTTTTTGTTTTTTGTTTTTTTTTAATATATATCTATCTGACCTCTACAGCCACTGAGTCTGTGACACTTCACTCTAGACTAAAGGACAAGTTTGTCTGTCTGTACCGTGACTCTCAAAAAAAAAAAAAAAAAAAAAAAAAGTTGTTCCCTAATGCGAGGAGTTAGGGGAAAACGGAAAAAAGGGGAACAAGCAGAGGCTGCCCTCTTTCTGTAACTTCCCAGCCATCCCACAGAAAGACCAAACTCACACTCAGCGCTGAGACACACTGAGGATTATCAGGCTCAATCCTTTTATTTAATATATGAAGAAATCAAGCCTCAGAGAAGTCAAGAGCTTGACCCAAGCCAGACAGCCAACCTAATCAGGCTGAACCCTTGTGTTTTTTCCTTTTTTTTTTTTTTTTTAAAGATTTTTATTTATTTGACAGAGAGAGATATAGCGAGAGAGGGAACACAAGCCGGGGGAGTGGGAGAGGGAGAAGCAGGCCTCCCACTGAGCAGGGAGCCCGATGCGGGGCTCGATCCCAGGACCCTGGGATCATGACCTGAGCCGAAGGTAGACGCTTAACGACTGAGCCACCCAGGCGCCCCTTGTGTTTTTTCCTTTTAAGATGCCTCCACCTCAAGTGAAAAGTGAAACTACAACTTCTGTTAAATCATGCTTTTATCATCTCCAAACACCACAACTTTTTACACACCGTTTCCACTCCAAGCTGATTATCTAAGTGAAATCTCTCATTCTATCCTGGCAGCAGGAGCCCAGAGAAACGAGCCCCGAGAGTAGGCCCATTATCAGCGCGCTTTGCAAAGCTGCTCCAGTTTGCTAAGAAGCACTTCAGAGCCCCAAGTTCATCTCTCTAGTGTCACAAGAGAGCAGCTGCTCTTGCAGGAATGTCACAAATGCAAAACAAAGGAACTCAGGTTGGGTAGTAGAGGTTGGTGTTTAGAACATGGACTTCAGAGCCAACCCAGGCCTGGTGGAACTTTTCTCTTGAAAAGTTCTCTCCTGACATAAAGCTTTTTTTTTTTTTTAGTCTTAATGGGACCTCAAACCAAGTTCAACCTTAGTTAGGAACCTTGGCAAGGCTATTATTCTGTTCTCCCCCTAGTATGCCATACTGGATTTGCTTATCAATGTTGTATTCCTTCTCTGCTTTAATCAACCAGCATGGGCACTGTGAGAAAAATGTAGCAATCACCTCCTTCCCCAACAGGTATACTAATTGCATCATTTCCGTAACAAACTCATCCCTGATCAGCATGAGCCCTTTGCCACTAGTCCCTTCTATAGCAGCTCTCCCCTCTGATGGGTCCATGTCTGGAAGTTTAGAGCCTAATAGTCCCCGAATGTTGGGGAGGTGGTATAAACTAGGCAGGGGATGTTGAGGAGTCTGGAAGCACTTGGTGTTTGAATAGGAAAGCAAAGCCATCTAATCTGAGCATGTTTACAGTATGGTAGTGTTGTGAACCATCTTCAAAACATCAAACAGGAGAAACAACCCAACTGCAGCTCACAGAGTTTAGCCCCATGCTTTAACTCTGGCATATAGTTACCATGTCACTAAGAGTTTGAATTCATCTTTATTAATCTATAAATTCATGCGGAATGTATTTTTTCTTGCTGTCCTCCAAAATACTGAGCTCCTATCAACTACAGCTGAAGTTGGTTCTCTGCTTGAGGGTATTGCAATTTCTCTGCTTTTGAAAACTAAAGAGAAAGGAAGGGGGAAAAGCCTAAGTGACACATTCCTGTGCAACTATGCAAAAATGCTCCTCAACCCCAGCAGTCCCCAAGCAACCACATAGGCAGTTCCTTGTATAGCACTGCAGTAGAGGCCTGTTATTAGTCCCTAAGGTTAACAAACGCTTCTGAGAGGGATTGTGCACTCTGGGTTATTAGGATGAATAATCTCCTCAAATGATTTTTTAGGAGACTTGGCTTCATAGAAGGCCTAAGGTTTATTCTAAAAGTCACTCATTGCTGAATGTTAGAAAAAAGAAACAATTTGCAAAATACTGATAATCAACAGTGTGACATCAGTATGATCTCAAATTAATTATATATATCCCTATATATATAAATTTATATACCACAAAATACAGCTGTATTTCCTGGGTAATGAGATAATAGCTAGTTTTTATTTCACTTTCTTTTACAAATCTGTATTTGCTATTTCTGTCTACAATAAATATGTATCATATTCACTGTTTAAAAAGAAGGACCAAATCAACTAAAGACAAATAAACAAAATGAAGCATTCTGGGGGTCACAAGAAGGGGGAAGTTGGGCTAATATGAGCAGAATAACTGTTCCTTTCATTGATGGCCTGCTAATGTCCCCTTCTCTTAGCTGGCCTGTCAAGGAAAACCCCATTAGGATTCAGGGGCCTGATGTGCTCAGTATATTTATATATTACACTTAACATGTCTGCCATGTTATAGATTTCATACTCTCACCCTCCTACATTTACAAACTCCAAATCTATGCCTACCACATTTGCTCTTTTCTCTGGCAAAGAGAATTCCCACAAGAAGTAGAAACACTAAATTTTTAACAGTTAATTCTTTATAATTAGGAATAGAGACATATTCTCATTAGTGCTTTGCTTGTGAAATTCTCTGAGTTCTGTGATCTTTCCTGGAGCCACACTTTCAGATTCTTTTTCAAGGCAGTGGCAGCCAATGTGCTCCACCAACTGGCAAAGGAGTGAGAAGAGAAACCCACCAGAATGTCAAGCTCTAGTTGGTTAGTGAAAAAGAGTAAGCAATAAGGAAGGTAGGAGAGCACAGAGTCTCATAAAAATTTGGAAAGGTTTCTTTTTTTATTTTTTAAACTACCATTTATTCTTATTTTATTTTTGTTTATTTTATTTTATTTTTTTAAAGTAATCTTTACACCAACATGGGGCTCAAACTCACAACCCAAAGATCAAGAGTCACATGCTCTACCAACTGAGCCAGCCAGGTGCCCCTGGAAAGTAGGTTTTCAATAGTACTTTATATATTTGCTCAAATTCTACTGATGTTTTAGGCCTTGGCTTAAATGTCACTTCTGCAAGAATGGCCTTCCCAATTCCTCAGATTAGTTAGCCCCCCACTTACCCTATCACTGCACTTTGTTTTTATCATTGTGGCATCCATCTCTGTTATAATCAAATAATTATATGTGCAAATGTTTGTGTAACTATCTGTGTTTCCCAAAAGACTATGTCTTTGGAGGCAATGCCCTCAGCACCTAGTTCTGTGGCTAGAACACAGTCATGTATTTATTGAACAACTGAATAAATAAATGAATGAGTGAATAAATGAACAAAATATTTTTCCAGCTCTTTTCTATAACCTCTTTCTGCTTTCTGGCATTCAACTTAATATTAATTGCTTACCAACCTCATGATAATATAAATTAAAAATATGTATTGTGCACCTGCTAGTTATTATTGGATATAAATGGTACTTCACATTTTTTCAGTGCTTTTCAAACGCTAAGGTGAGGTGATTGTGGTTGTTGCTTTCATACAAGATCTGAGGGACAAGAGGCTCAGTAAATGATTTGCCCAACCAAGGTCACAAAGATTTAGAACCACAACTGCAGATGCTTCTCACAGTACTTACTTACCATCTGGAACACACAGGTCCTTTGCTCCCTTGAGCACCAGCCCCCACTCTGAAGTCTTTCCTCTGTAGAACTTCTGTTCTTGGGCTCCCTTTATTTTAGAGGTTCATAGCTAGTAGATGTGATCAACAATGTTTAAACTTATTCCAGATAAAATTTGTATTTTAACAGAGACCCTTGAGATGATTATAGGTGATGTAAGAATCTTTTTTTTTTTTTAATATTTATTTATTTATTTATTTGACAGAGAAAGAGCCAGCGAGAGCAGGAACACAAGCAGGGGGAGTGGGAGAGGGAGAAGCAGGCTTCCCACGGAGCAGGGAGCCCGATGTGGGACTCGATCCCAGGACCCTGGGATCATGACCTGAGCTGAAGGCAGACGCTTAACGACTGAGCCACCCAGGCGCCCAATGTAAGAACCTTTTAACAGTTACAAATTTAATGTGAATTAGAAAAAATTTGTAAACAGACACCAAATCCTTAATTTCACAGATACTATTGCTTTGGATAATGCTAAGCATAAAGAGAAGTCAATTTAAAGGAAAATGTCAAATAAATACAAGAAAAAGTAATTCATAGATCAGGCAAATATTGGGAAGGCAGTATATAAATATCTGAGTTTAGGAAACACTTTTAATTCTAAGGATTGAAGAACTAGGGACATAATAGATACTTGGTAAGTGTCCATTCAACCATTTATTTAGCAAAAAAATTGTTGAGCTCCTACTATATATCTTAAATGCTAGAGAAACAATGGTGAGCAAGACAGCTAGCACCCCTTTTACCAAGTCATAGCCATTCACATAAAGGAATAGAAAAAGGACAGATGAATGGATGGATGGATGAAGGAAGGTATATTCAAATAGAGCAATTCTGATGAAATATTAGGGCTAGAAAAGAAAGATTTTGAGCTGGGCAGTCTCTACAAAGTCCTCAAATCACCACCCAATTATATTTCCCATGGAGCAAAGCATATAGACCATTAGGTTTTACTTAGTTTCTTTTGGAGTTTCAACAGAGATAAAATTTTCTTATCTATGTATTTTCTCCTAGCAATATCTGGGTCCATTTGTTAGAAAATTTGACTGCCACATCATCTGGACATATTAGCCACACAAATGTCCCAGAAAGCCAAAGATGTCATGAATGACCACAAATGACCCTTTATAGTCTGGATTCTAGGCCCTGGAAACTTTGAGGGTTGTGGGAGTGGGAACCCAAAGAAGTCTGGATGATTTCCTGTCATGCTGAAGGAGGAAAACAACATAAACAAGCATACACTCTAGAAACCTTATAAATATTTCTAACATAGACATTTGATTGACTATTAAAAGGAAAGCAAGTATGTAGACATGCATATGTGAGAAGAAAGCACAACACAGCTCTCACATGTGATTCTGGATGTTAGCTCAAGTTTCTAAGTTTCAACCTTGGCTACTTCATGGAAAATCCATCCTGCCTTTTCAGTAAGTGTTTTCCCCAGTTTACCATTGCTTCTTGATGAAGATGGATGGATCTGCATCTGGCATTCTAATTAGATTAGAGAATAATGACCAGTAAGATCTTGCGGAGGAGAGGATAATTTATTACTCACATTACTTCCACCCTAAGTGTTCAGAAGTAAACTGTCTAATTCCCCCAGAATTCACTTACCACACTCAGAAAACACAAGTGGAAAACAAGGAGAACTTCCACACTTTAGCCCTGTTACAATGGGTCATGGTATGAGCCCTTAGATATTTCCAACCATGTCCCTTAACTCTCTACCCAGAGGATAATGTTATCCGTAGGAAAAGGGGATAGTTGTAGTTGTTATCATGTATTACAAGGTGACATGTGCTGGACATTTTTAATTCTCCAAATAAATCTTGTGAGGTAGATGGAATTATTCCTCTCATACAGGAGCAAACAGAAAATCCAGAAATTAACTTGCACAAAGTCATACAGTTGATATATTATGGAATAAGAATTTGAACTCAAGTCTGGCTCTAAACCCATGTTCCTAATTGCTCTGTTGCCTTCCAAATGACCACACTTCCTAATTAGTCCACACAATACCCAGCAACTATAGCTGAAACATCACAGTACCTAGAAACAATCTGCAAGTGACAAGTGATAACAGTAACTTCATTCATTTCAGGGCCAAGGCCCGAACTAACTAGTAGCTGGGCTGTGATCACTAAAGGTGGGGGACTAGAGTCCTAGTGCAAGAGGTGGAGGCCTCCTCCTTTGCACATGTATGCACATCTCCTCAGCACAGGCCCTCAGGTTCTAGTAGGCTGTGCTGCCCTTGGGGATGAAGCAGATGCCCCTGCCATTCTGAGAGTTAAACTGGCCAATGGATTGGCTTCCTTCCATTTCATCATCCCGTTTCACTGTTCAGTTTTGGGGACAGGAGAAAGAGGTAGCTTTGGTGAGATGGAAAGAGAATTGGCCACACGGTGACGGAACCATTTCTTAGAAGGAGAACTTTGGGCAAATCACTAAATAGCACAACCTTCAGTTTCCTCATCTATAAAACAGGACTGATGTAGTGTGCCTAGCTCAAAGGTAGGATCAGATGTGACTATGCGTGAGATGCACAGTACAGGACAAATTGGCAGAGAGAACAGAGAAAGAAGAAAATTAACATTGATTTGACCCTTTTGACATGCTAACCTCCTATATACCATGTCTATACACTTGTATACGTGGCTTCATTTATTGGTCACAGCACTTTGTCCAGGTAGATATTGTAACCCCCCTTTTGAGATGAGAAAACAGGACACAGCAAAGTTAACTAACCCAATCATGGTCCACAGCTAGTTTGTAACAGATTTGGATTTGAATTAAGATGAGTTTGACTTGATTTCCAGAGTCCCACACTGTCTCTCAGTGTAAGTACTGGAGACACTGTTTTATAAAGTAATGAGCTTTCTCTCAGTGGAAATAATAAAATAGAGACGATTGGGTGCAAAGCTGAGACAGATTAGCCTGTCAGTGCCCTCAAACTCTAGAATTTGTAACTCTATAGGTCTAACTTTCATCTATTCATCAATTCATTCATATCCATTATTAAACACATATTATTACCTACTATGTGCCAGAGCTGCTCTGGGTTCCAAAGCAATAAACAAAACCATCAATAAGAAAATAAAGAAAAATCATTTCAGGAAGCGAAACTGCTCTGAAGTCAACTGAACACGGTCACATGATAATGAGTTCCTGGGAGACTGGGGGGGTTATGGGGAGAGGCTCCTTTAGATGGGGGGTCAAGGAAGGCTCTGTGTGAAGGGGTATCTGAACTAAGGTCTGAAGATGGGAAAGAATCAGCCATGTGGAAACAGCAGAGAAGAGCACTCCAAGCAGAGAGAACAATAAATGCAAAGGTTTGGAGGCAGGAACAAATTTGCAAATTAGGGGAACAGAAAGAGGGAGACTAGTGTGGTTGGCCTGCGCTGAGCACAGGGGAGAAGGGAAACACACCAGGAGCTAGAAGAGGCAGGCAGTAGCTTGGCCACCTGGGGCCACAAGGTCTGAATTTTATTCTAGTTGTCCTGGGAATCTCTCAAAAGAATCAAAATAAAGGCCTTGCATTTGCTCCCCACCCCAGATGAGTCCTACAAATTCCCTGCAAGTCAGCATTTGCATTTTTCCATAGAATGGAGGAGCAGCACAATGAATTACCTAGGTCTTCAAGGATTGTGACTGTATCTGACATAGATCTATCCATTCACATGTGGGCAAGAAAGTAAATTCTCTCTGCCAGGCACTAGCCAGCATCACTGAGAGACATCCAGGCTGCATATGAGAAGTTTCCTTTTTTGCCACAGGCCAAAAAAGTATTTGCCTGCAAGATTACTGATCCTGGGCCATCCCTGTGCCCTGGCAGAGGTTGGCACTCACAAGTACCCAAGCCCATGATGACACCCTGGTGAATTTTCATTTGCATACAAGCATATCATCACCTCCTCCAAACCTTTCTCCCCTTAGCAGAAGAGACATCAGAAACTCGTAGTTGTGGTATAAACTGGATTTGGACTCAGATGAGAAGTTAGAATTCTACACTTTGCATAAAGGGAGTTAACTAAACTCACTGAGCTCAGTTTATCTACAGAACAGTGGTAGAAAAACAAATCCCACACAAGTGTTGTAGGATAAAAAACAATGATGACAATTGTGAAAGTACCCTACATAGTGTCTACCATGTATTACATGTTCAAAGATGTATATTTTAAAAAACTGGAACAGCTAAACCTTGCCGCATAAACCTAGGATCAGATAAGAAACACCATTTGGGAACTTCTGTAGGCTACTGCATCCTGTATCTATGCAACATGAGAAAGGGAGAATGAGAACAAATCCAAATTCAAAACATTACTTCAAAATACAAATATCTTCAGTATCAAGAAAATGCAAAATTTAAATATTAGAATCAGCTAAACTTGAGAGATAGGAAAATGAATAATAAATGCAGGTAGAAATTTACAGTTCTATTTTATGCATACAAGGGGAATAATTAACTAATCTCAAAATATGTAAATGAGGGCTTAGAAGCATTTTCAAAACACCACATCCAATTCCAGTTACATATGCGGAATTTGCTACATTATAATAATTAGTTTTTTTTTACAAAAGATGTATTTATTTTGAATAGAAGTATTAAATATTATACTAATTACTGGTTATTTTACTTTGTACCCAGGGAAAAGAAATGAATATTCATTAGCTCCTTAAGCTACTGATCCTCCACCGACTAGACAGATTTCAACATCACCATGAAGCTGTGGGTGGGTGGAAAATGCTCCCTGTAAAACCAGGCTCTTGCTACAAATCACAGCCCAATGTATTCAGCTAATGTGTACATGCTAGAATCCCCAAGTGAATCCTGCTAACATTGTAAGCCTAGAGTCCCCAGCTGAGTAGCCAATGAATGAGAATAACTGTTAAATTGAGAATAAATGTTAAATTGATCATAAAACAACAGAATTTTTCTGTCTACACAATCCAGTGATCTTGAACAATTCCTAAAATACTAAACACGGTTTCATACAATAAAACTAACATTGATATCTGTCCAAAACATGCCTATTTCATTCCAAAAGAATATTTCAACATACATATTTCAACCATTTTCCAACTTGGCTTTTGATCCAACTTTAAGGAAAATATCCATTCCAAAGGACCAAGGTTGAGATTTTAATTTATGAGGTATTTTTGCTATAGCTCAATAGGCAAACACTTTTTTTTTCCTGGTGAAAGGGAAAACCAGGCAATAGATTTCTCAAGACACTAGTCTGGTTAACTTTTTTTTTTTTCATGTACCAGTCATCTTTTATCGGGTGGTAGTTCTCAATTCAAATACAAAAGGATTCAGGGGTGTCAGGCAAAGGTCATGTTCAGGAATGCAGAGTGTGCCCTTCACACTGGGCCCACTTCAGTGGTACTTGCACAGCCACTCATGTTTCAGTTCCTTGTAAGAAAGGCAGTAGTTGAAAAGCATGTAAACTGCCAGCACCATAGAAATCTCAGCGATGCTCCCTTTTTTACACTGACATACTTGTGATAATAGTAGTAACCTTTTTGAAATGCTCCAGCAATGCCTTTAGGGGTGAAATCCCACATCAGTATCCAGTTTAGCAGCAATCCTAGTTTGACATCCATGACCTGCTTCTCCTTCACTGGTACAACTGATGTCATCTTGGAGTCGGGTGTCTGCAGTGAGTCTGGTTAACTTTTAATTCTTGCTCAGTTTAAGGTACCTCTGTGTTGGAGTTCTCATGTGGCTTGATTTTTATTTTTTGGTTTGTTAAGCTTTGTGAACCAATTTATTGCTTGAGTAACTCCCTACCACAGAGGAGGGGAGGGGCTGTGGCTCTGGGGGAAATGGGTCTTGCAGAAGGGGCCTCTCGTTTCCCTTTTGGTCTTGTCTGTGATGCTGACCTACAGCCCCAGTGGGGCACACTGGGCAGATTGTTAATTACACCAGATTGGGCTAGGAAAGGGTGACTAGATCGGAGTGCACACAAAAATGTTGCCTATATGGAAAACAACCCTGGGTCGTGCCTCCATGTGGGCAGAATATCAGGATGGGGTTGGAAGTATGTAAATCATAATAGCTTGACCTTGTTAGCTTCTGAGAAAGTAAAAACTCCTCACCATCTAACACAGAGTACAAGAGGGGGTGTGGGGGTGTGTCTCTACAGGAAGTTTCACATTTCTGGGTGTTAGGACAAAAGAGGAATCATTCAACAAGTATTTATTGAGTAACAAGCATGTGCTGTACTCTCTTGCTACTTCAAGTGTGATTCCTGGACAAGCCACATTCACATAACTTGGGAGCTTCTTAGAAATGCAAGTTCAAGGGTCTACCCCAGACCTACTCAATCAGCATCCTAAGGTGATTCTTACATTAGTTTGAGAAATGCCGCTAGACACCACGTTAGGTGATCTACTACTCTCTACCAATGATGTCCATTTAACACATTATAAAAATAAAAGTCCAGGGCGCCTGGGTGACTCAGTTGGTTAAGCGACTGCCTTTGGCTCAGGTCATGATCCGGGAGTCCCGGGATCGAGTCCCGCATCGGGCTCCCTGCTCAGCAGGGGGTCTGCTTCTCCCTCTGACCCTCTTCCCTCTCGTGCTCTCTGTCTCTCATTCTCTCTCTCTCAAATAAATAAATAAAATCTTTAAGATAAATAAATAAATAAATAAAAGTCCAGGTCACACATCTGCCAAAACTTGCTTATGTCACAACTTAAGATATAATTCTCACTACGCTAGAAGCATGGCATAAGTATTTACAGTGATATGAAGTAGGCAAGGGCCTTTTATAAAGATCTCATATGCAAGCCAAGAAAGAGCCTCACTTCAAGACAAACAAGGATGCCTCAACCTACCTGATACAGGTAGACCAACAAAGCTCCCATTTCTACATTCAGGTTGGAAAAGTTTCCCATATAGAAACTCTAGACACTAGGAAGACCTAGGAAATAGAGGCTGGTCTCATCTGGTTTCCATCTGGCAATGAGAGAGGGCTAGAAGGAAAATTACCCAATTCATTTAGCCAGCTAATTTATTTAGGTCTTTCACTAGTCCATAGCCTTTGCATGGGAGAAATCACATGAGGTAGGATAAACATCAGGGAGAGATGTCTCCACTGATTTCATTGAACAGTTGTGTTACATTTTATCTTCATTTTCTGCTCTAATAGATGCTGGTAATACTTCTTGACAGGTTGTGTAGAGTCACAGATTTTCTAAAGCCAAATGGAAGTGACTTTAAAGATATTGTAGAAATTAATGACCCATGAGAGTTTTCTATGGACTTATATCTACTCTCCCTGGAGCTTCCTCCATGTCAATCTTTATCAACTTGCCTATTTCCCAGCATCTTACTTTTACATTTTCCTTTTAATTTTTAATTACAAAAGCATTGTATAAATTCATGTTTTAGGAAAAAAATCAATACAAAAATATTATAGTAAAAAAGTGAAAAATCTCCTTTACTCTCCAACCCAAGAGTAATTACTGTTAACAGTGGAATGCATTTTTCCAGACCTTAATCAAATATACATTGCATATGCATATAACTAAATGTAGTAGTTTTGCATACTTGGACCATACTATACTATTACTATGCAACTTTTTTTTTTGCTTATTTGTTTTCCATTTTATTTTCGAGATGGTTCTCTCTCTCACCATATATTATATACCTACAATTTCTTTTCTTTTTTTAGTATATGTGCTGCCGAAGCGAGCACCAATTTCTTTTCTTTTTTTAATATACATATAATTTCTAAAGAGTTGCATAATGTTCCATAAACCATATTTATTGATCATTCCTCTATTGATAAAGATTTGTTTAGTTCCAATGAGTTTTTAAACAATTATAACAAATTTTCCAGATATAAGAGCAATATATGAAAATCAAGAGCTTTCCATATATTACCAATAACTAATCAGAATATATAATTATTAAAAAGCCCGTTCACAGTAATAGAAAAGAAGTGTGCAAGGACGGGCGCCTGGGTGGCTCAGTTGGTTAAGCGACTGCCTTCGGCTCAGGTCATGATCCTGGAGTCCCTGGATCGAGTCCCGCATCGGGCTCCCTGCTCGGCGGGGAGCCTGCTTCTCCCTCTGACCCTCCCCCCTCTCATGTGCTCTCTGTCTCTCTCATTCTCTCTGTCTCAAATAAATAAATAAAATCTTAAAAAAAAAAAAAAAGAAGTGTGCAAGGACAACATGAAAAAAAATCTATAAAATGTATTGAGAGGTATAAAAACCAGAATAGTAGAGACATATACCTTGTTTGTTTTAGATGAGAAGATACAATGTTATAAACATATCAATTATCTCAACAATTATCTTTACAGAAATTAATGCAATCCCAAACAAATGGCAGCGGGATAGTTTATACAACTTGACAAACTGGACATAAAGTTATTCTGGAACAGTAAGTGTGAAAGAGAGCCAAGTAAATTTGGGGAGGAGTAAAAAGACACAGTTAAAACTCCTTCAGTTTTGGTGAGTGGATTTGCTTTAACTGTAATATTACCACGTTTTGCCCAGTGCCAGCAGAATAACCATGTTTTTGAAGTGGAGGCCCAAGAGAGAGCAAGAGAGAGAGATTGAGAGACAGAGACAGAGAGGGAAAGAGGAGGGGGAGAGAGAGACAGAGAGAGAAAATGTATCAAAGTACAATTTAAGATAAATATGCAAATCAAATTTCCAGAACACTACCACTAAAAAAACAACCAGTAAAGTCAGTATTTCTTTGTGACCAATTGCCAATTATAGTCAAAGTTTAGGAGTTTTTGAAAAGAACATAAGTTCTCTATTTGTTGGCTAAAAAATAACACATATGGCAGCACCTGGGTGGCTCAGTGGGTCAAGTGTCTGGCTCTTGATTTCAGCTCAGGTCATGATCTCAGGATCGGGAGACAGAGCGCTGTGTCAGGCTCTGCGGTGTGAAGTCTCTTGAGATTTTCTCTCTTCCTCCCCCTTTGCCCCTCCCCCCTCAAAAAAGCCCACATATATCCATGCTCAAGTTTGTTATTTCATGAGAAGAATATACATTTTTTGAATCTACATGGTATGTTGATTCCTAAGGATGTGAGCACTTGAGTCTTTCTTCAGTTTATTTTTTTATAGCTATGATTAATTCCCCCCCTTTTTTAAAGATTTTATTTATTTATTTGACAGAAAGAGACACAGCGAGAGAGGAAACACAAGCAGAGGGAGTGGGAGAGGGAGAAGCAAGCTTCCCGCTGAGCAGGGAGCCCAATGCGTGGCTCGATCCCAGGACCCCGGGATCATGACCTGAGCCAAAGGGAGATGCTTAATGACTGAGCCATCCAGGCACCCCTAATTCCCCCTTTTTTTCCTCACTCTGTCTTCATCATCTCCGTTGTAATTATTGTTTTTCCTCCACCTTTCCTCTTCTCTCTCTCCCTCTCTCAGTAAATTATAGCTTTTTTTAGGGGGGAGGGGCAGAGGTAGAGGCAGAGAATCTTTTTTTTTTTAAAGATTAATTAATTAATTTATTTATTTGACAGAGAGATTGACAGTGAGAGCAGGAACATAAGCAGGGGGAGTGGGAGAGGGAGAAGCAGGCTTCCTGCCAAGCAGGGAGCCCGATGCGGGACTCGATCCCAGGACGCTGGGATCATGACCTGAGCCAAAGGCAGACGCTTAACGACTGAGCCACCCAGGTGCCGGAGGCAGAGAATCTTAAGCAGGCTCCATACCCAGCCCAATGCGGGGCTCAATCTCATGACCCTGAGATCATGACCCAAGCAAAAATCAAGAGTCGGATGCTTAACTGACTGACCCACCCAGGCGCCCCTCAGTAAATTTTGTGAAGCAAATCCCAGACATCATGTCATTTTAGCTCTACTTACTTTAGTATGCATCTCTATAGAAAATATGACATTCTCTTAATAACCATATTATCATTTTTATACACATGAGTAAATGTAAAATTTTCTTGATATCATCTAAGACTTAGGCATGTGTAGATTTCTCCAGTTTTTAAAAATGTTTTTGCATTTGGTTTTATGGGATCCACAAAACCATTTTTTCTCTTTTTAAATAAAGTCTCAATCTAGAATTGTCTCTCCTCTCTTGTCTTTATTATTTTTTTCAGGTAACTGACTTGTGAAGAAACCAAGCGTATTGTACTACAGAAGATTCAACATTTTGGACTTATCTATTTCCCTGTCATGCCAATTGATTGTTCAATTCAATTTATCCCTCATATTCCCTCCAAATGGAAGTTAACTTTAAAGGTGTGATTAGATTCAGGTTCAATTCTTTGGCAAGAATAGTTTATAGTCATAACCTGTACTTCATAACTGTATCATATGAAGAGGCATGCACAGCCTGATGCTAAGACTGATCAGTGAGGTTAGGGCTTCCTTTACTGTAAAGTTTCCAACAAAATTTTATCTAATGGTTTTATCATCCAATGATTTTATCCATTGATGATTAGTGCCCAAATCTATTACTCATTAGAGGTTAAAAATGCTGGAATTTCTATTATTTCTTATACTTTCATTATGTGGAATTTTTCTGTAACAAAAACCTTTCACTCATTCCCTAAGGCTATTTGATTACCCCAATATACTGTTCATACATAAAAGACAAGATAAATGTTTAATCTTTCCATATGATTGACACCTTTTAAAGTAAGAAGCTATTGTCCTAATTACCTTCAATGATGCCTCCTAGGGTGTTTTTGTTTGTTGGCTTTCTCCTTTTTTGTTGTTATCATTATGGAATCTATGTAATCAATCAGTGTTTTTCATTTAGTAGAAAGCATTACTATTTTTGATGCCAAAATCTTCCCATCCTTAGCCAAGGAAGCTCCTTCATGTTTGCTCCTGTATCCCTTTGACAGAACCCATTAGTCTTTTTTTTTTTTAAGGCTTATTTATTTATTTATGTATTTAAGACACACACACACACACACACACACAGCATGAGCAGGAGGGGCAGAGGGAGAAAATCTTCAGCAGACTCCACACTCAGCCTGGAACCTGAAACAGGGATCAATCTCACAACCCTGAGATCATGACCTGAGCTGAAACCAAGTGTCGGTCGCTTACTGACCGAGCCACCCAGGCGCCTTGACCTATTAGTCTTTAATAACTCCCTTCCTTTTAGGCATAAGACATTTGAGAGACATGTTATAAATTTCCTTTCCCATACCTGTAATTAATCATTCCTCCAAGGAGTCCTGGTTCCTTATGGTATTTAGAAACCACAATTTGAGAGTAAGAGGTTTGTTGTGATTGGGATTCGTAGCTTTTTCATACTTTTTCAATTAACAAAGCTAGGAAAATGTGATTTTTAAAAAAGGAAACAAAATATTGAATTTATACTGATATTTTAAATGTAATGTTATAAGATTTTATGTATGGCTATCATTAAAAAGACAGGAAATACCAAGTGTTGGCCAGGGTGTGGAGGAGAAAAGGGAAGACTTCTGCACTGGAAGACTTCTATCCTTCAGCACTACTGAAGGAAACATAAATTGGTGCAGCCACTATGAAAAATAGTAGGAAGGTTCCTCAAAAAATTAAAAAGAGAACTACCAAATGACTCAATAATTCCACTTATAGGTATATATCCAAAGGAAAGGACATCAATATCTCAAAGAGATATTTGCACCCCCTTGTTTACTGCAGCATTATTTACAACAGCCAAGACATGCAAACAACCTTAAGTGTTCATTGACAGATGCATGGATAAAGGAAATGTGGTTATGTATATACAATGGAATATTATTCAACCATAAAGAAGAAAAAATACTACCATTTTTCAACAACATGGATGGACTTTGACGGTGGGTCTTTTACTAAATGAAATAAGTCAGACAGAAAAACAAATGCTGTCTTATATGTGGAATCTAAAAAAAACTGAACTCATTCATACAGAGAACAGATTGGTGGTTGCCAGAGGTGGGAAGAGGGTGGGGGAAATGGGTAAAAGTGGTCAAAAGGTAAAAACTTCTACTTGTAAGATAAATAAGTTCTGGAGATATAATGCATAGCATGGTGACTATTGTTAAAAATAAATAGTGTATTGTATATTTGAAAGATGCTAAGAGAATGGATCTTAAAAGTTCTCATCTCAAGAAGAAAAACCTTGTAACCATGTGAGGTGATGGATGCTAACTAACCTTACTGTGTAAGTGTATGTGTGTGTGTAATCATTTTGTATACCTTAAACTAACACAATGTTATTTGTCAATTATTTCTCAATTATATCTCAATAAAACTGGGAAAAAAGATTTTTATGTAACTTTTTTGATGTTTTACAATTATTTCTTAAGTTTTCTTATACAAAAAATCTGGGTTTCTAACAACATTAACATACTTAGGTACATTATTCTAGTATTTCTCTGATGACATATGATGTGGAGTATCTTTCCATATGCTTATTTGCCATCTGTATATCTTCTTTGGTGAGGTGTCTATTAAGGTCTTTGGCCCAGTTTTTTTTTATATGCATTTTTTTCCCTCAGAGATACAGGTCTGTGATTCATCAGTCTTACACAATTCACAGCACTCACCATAGTCCATACCCTCCCCAGCCACCCCATCCCTCTCACCCCCCTCCACTCCAGCAACCATCAGTTTGTTTCCTGAGATTAAGAGTCTCTTATGGTTTGTCTCCCTCTCTGGTTTCATCTTGTTTCATTTTTCCCTCCCTTCCCTTATGATCCTCTGCCTTGTTTCTCAAATTCCTCATATCAGTGAGATCATATGATACTTGTCTTTCTCTGATTGACTTATTTTGCTTAGCATCATACCCTCTAGTTCCATCCACATTTTTGCAAATGGTAAGATTTCATTTTTTGATGGCTGCATAATATTCCATTGTGTGTATACATATGTGTGTGTGTGTATATATATATCCCATTGTTTATATATATATACACATTACATCTTTTTTTTATTATGTTGTTAATCACCATACATTACATCATTAGTTTTTGATGTAGTGTTCCATGATTCATTATTTGCATATAACACCCAGTGCTCCACGCAGAACGTGCCCTCTTTAATACCCATCACCAGGCTAACCCATCACCCCACCCCCTCCCCTCTAGAACCCTCAGTTTGTTTTTCAGAGTCCATCATCTCTCATGGTTCATCTCCCCCTCCGATTTCCCCTCATTCATTCTTCCCCTCCTGCTATCTTCTTCTTCTTCTTCTTCTTAACATATAATGTATTATTTTTTTCAGAAGTACAGATCTGTGATTCAACAGTCTTGCACAATTCACAGCGCTCACCATAGCACATACCCTCCCCAATCTCTATCACCAGCTGCCCCACCCCCCCAACCACTCCAGCAACCCTCAGTTTGTTTCCTGAGATTAAGAATTCCTCATATCAATGAGGTCATATGATACATGTCTTTCTCTGACTGACTTATTTCGCTCAGCATAACACTCTCCATTCTATCCACGTCATTGCAAATGGCAAGATTTCATTCTTTTTGATGGCTGCATAATATTCCATTGTGTATATAGATAGATAGATAGATAGATAGATAGATAGATAGATAGATAGATATAGATATATCTCACATCTTCTTTATCCATTCATCTGTCGATGGACATCTTGGCTCTTTCCACAGTTTGGCTATTGTGGACATTGCTGCTATAAACATTGGGGTGCACATACCCCTTTGGATCCCTACATTTGTATCTTTGGGGTAAATACCCAGTAGTGCAATTGCTGGATCATAGGTACACCACATCCTCTTTATCCATTCATCTGTTGATGGACATCTCAGCTCTTTCCATAGTTTGGCTATTGTGGACATTACTGCTATAAACATTGGGGTGCAGGTGCCCTTTTGGACCCCTACATTTGTATCTTTGGGGTAAATACCCAGTAGTGCAATTGCTGG